>NW_025536015.1:0-71775 GCF_020615455.1 Coregonus clupeaformis | reverse complement strand
TCAGATGACCTGGCCTCCACAATCCCCGACCTCAATCCAATTGAGATGGTTTGGGATGAGTCGGACGACAGAGTGAAGGGGAAAAAGCAGCCAACTAGTGCTCAGCATATGTGGGAACTCCTTCAAGACTGTTGGAAAAGCCATTCCAGGTGAAGCTGGTTGACAGAATGCTAAGAGAGTGTGCAAAGCCGTCATCTTAATGACATTTTAGTCATTCGGTAGATGCTCTTATCCAGAGCGACTAGGGTTAAGTGCCTTGCTCAAGGGCACAGACAGATTTTTCATCCTAGTCGGCTAAGTGATTCAAACCAGCCATGTTTCAGTTACTGGCCCATTTTACATTTAGTCATTTAGCAGACGCTCTTATCCAGAGAGCCACGTAGTTAGTAAGTGCTATCATTTTTCATACTGCCCCGTGGGAAACAGAACTCCACAACCCTGGCGTTGCAAAAGCACCATGCTCTACCAACTGAGCTACAGCACTCATAACCACTAGGCTACCTGCCACCCAGATTTCCCAAATGTGATTCATGGAGCTGATTTCTTGGTGTTTTTACAGTTTTATGTCCAACAATGAAAATTCGACAGAACATTCTGGGGGCCACTTTGGCCCTCGGGCAGCCAGTTGGGGTTGGGGAACCCTGCTCTAGGCTCTTCTCATGTGATACCATTTTAATCTGTTTGCTATGTCTCACTGAGTAAGAAAGGATTTCAAACAAGTGTATTGCTTTGCCATATATCGTTTACAAAGGGTTTACCAAATAGAAGTAATATTTCATATAAATTAAGAAATTATGTGCTTTGACAGTCACTTCTTGCGCCAGTCTCATCCCCTTACTGCTTTTTTACGACGTCATTCCCCTATTTACACCCCACTTCGCAACCCACACCACTCCCGCATATCAGTTTGTAGACGAGAGTTAAGGTTACCTGCTTCAACAGTGCTTGAACGGCAACCTTATACTCGTTTGAAGCAATTTCATTTTTATTCAATTCTGTCATCCCTTTTAAGAACCAAATTAGATCGCTATCCATAACATTTCGGAACATCGTTGAAACGAACAATTCGAATCACTCACACCACCTCTTCGGACCAGAAAACCACAAGGTAAGACAAATAACATATCTAGCTAGTTAGCTAAGAATAAATACGTTTCTAAACTTAGCTGGTTGGCATAATAGTTGGATGGATGATGTAACTTAACGTAGCTAGCTAGCCACTACCGCCCAAGGCCGGTAGGGTGGCTAACTAAAATTAACTACGTTAGGTAACAAGCTACGCTAACTACGTAGCCAGCTAGCTAACGTTGCTTGCGACGATGTCAAATGCGTTGTAACGTTTGTAACGTTAGTGTAACAAGGGTGGGCTAAATTTAGATTATTTTACAATGTTAAAATAACTAACAATCGTCAATGTTATGATGGCGGTGTTTTTCGATATTATGGTTGTTTACTTCATATGACCTTGTTTTGCCAAATAATGGCGTCTGGCGCCCAGTATTGCCAACTATTTTTCTGTGATCGGCTCCTTGATTTGGGGGCGGCAGGTAGTTTAGTGGTTAAGAGCGTTGTGCCAGTAACCAAAAGGTCGCTGGTTGTAATCCGACTAGGTGAAAAATCTGTCGATGTGCCCTGGGAGCAAGGCACTTAACCCTAATTGCTCGTGTAAGTCGCTCTGGATAAGAGCATCTGCTAAATAACTAAAATGTAATAACGGCACCAATTTGACTTGCTGCAGTCCCAGACGTAGCGTTTTCTCCCCCTCTCCTGCGCACATCGCGTCCTTTGTTCTTCTGTGCCTGTGTGCGCGCCGTTACTGTGACTTCTGTTGCACAGACAGCTTCTCGTTTTCGGCAGAAGTGGGGAAAAGTCGCTAAATGCTATCAAAACTAGAAACCCTCGGTGTCAACTCCCAAAAGTCAGTTTGAAAACGAACTAACATAAATTCCCCTCGTAACAACCTAAACATTGTGAAACTTATATTCGATCAAATAAGCTTCACCTATCAAAATAGCAATTCAGTTCAATCTTGACCAAATTCGACTCATTGTCTTCCCCACCCCATTAAAAATAACCCCCTCTTCACTTGGTCTTAAAGAGAAACTGCCCCCTAAACCAACTTCTAATTTTTTAAAACATCCTAGGTGGCATCGATATAATGTCAAACATGTATTCTACTGTCAAAATTGACTGCAGTATAAATAGGATCATTTTGGTCAGTCCAAGTCAAACAGAGTTTTGTGAGACTTGTGGTCATGACTGCATCACAATGTAAATTTAAGGTTGGGTTTGTTACAATTCTGCCCACAGCTTTGTGGCAGAATTGGCATGTGACCCAATCGTAATGCCCGGGTTGTAAATGTGGGTTTAGTTTGGATATCCCTACAGGGCTAGTTGGGGACCATCAGTAAATTACAGTGTACTGTATATGGGACTATGTTAATTCCAATATTTCCACATTTCAATGACTTAACCTCAAACGAACTAAATTGTAGAAATGTATATACACATATTGAAAGCATTTAATGAGAACTAAAAAGGTGTGCAAATGAAAATATTGTCCCCATTTACACCAATGTATTGACGGTCCCGGAAGTAGCCCCCAGAGAGAGGTTTATCCGAAGTCAACCAAATTTGCTATGGTCGCACACCAGATGGCTGAAGCTAATTGGCGAAATAATAATTTGGCTAACTCTTCCCACCAATATCAAAACACGCCGGAACCAATTCTCGTTTGAATTCAGTCATAGCGCTAGCATTGCTTAATGAACCAAATCTAAAACAAGGCCAAATCAGGAAGTGCCGTCAACCTTAAAGCAGAAAGTCTGCTTAATCTGCGTGTACATATTTTGGGCGGTGTCGACCCTCTCGCTTCGCCTCTTCCTCTCTGGGTGCGATGTGCATAGATAAGGTCAGAGTAGCAAGCTAAATAGAGAAATATATTTTAGTTGTTTTACTATTTAGTGGCAGCAAGATTTACAATGACAACCACCTGCCCATCGTGTTGAAATACGCCACTGTCACAGTAGTATTTTGGGTCATGTTTTGATGTGTTAGTTGGACACTGACACTGCATGTGTGGAGATGTGCATGCTTCATAAAGTCAAAATACCTGCGAGACTCATGCTCAACTAGCCAACTAAAGGGTTACAGTGATGCCTCTCTCATAACTAAACAAACCATTTATCTATTTAATGGAATATGACCGGAGAGCGCCAACCTTCTGTAACGTTAGACTATTAATTATTGAAGAGTCGGACAATCTTCTTCACTTTGGCATCAGGGCTCTCTCTCCATGCTGTTTTTAAAGGTGCCTGGATTCATTGAACCATTGAACCAAAAAGTGTGCCCTCCTCTCCTTTTTTGACAGTTGATGTATTTCCTTTTCAGAAACATGACTTCTCAGGTGAGACAGAACTTCCATCCGGACTGTGAGGCTGCCATCAACCGGCAGATCAACCTGGAGCTGTACGCTTCATATGTCTACCTGTCCATGGTAAGAGCAAGAAAGACTGGTAGGGAATGGAGAGAAAGTAGGGAAAAAGGGTAGTCAAGGACACCAGTATGACCAATTGAATAACTGATGTTTAGTTTACAGGAACATGGAGTCATGTGGTGTAAAAGGTTTTACACCCCATGACGGTGCAGATCCAGTAGGACCACGTGAATGACTGATGTTTAGATTACAGGAACACTGAGTCATGCAGTGTAAGAAAGGTTTACTCCCCATGACGGTGCAGATGGGTGTGTTTTCCAACACTCTGGCCTCTTGCATCCCATTTAATAATATGGCTGGGCAGTATGGCCTAAATCATCTCTATTTGTTTTCAACCTTGTGGGTGATTCACTATTTTATTTATATATGTATACATACACACACTCTGAATAAGCTTTGTTGTACAATTTAAAGGTAAAAATCACTGCATTTCAAACAGTCAGCAATAATCTAATGATTTCAGGGCTTGTGAATTTTTTTCTAGGCTAAAGATAAGCCTTCCACAACCATAAGACTCACTAATAATTTAATAATTTCATCAAAATCGTTTTTAAAGTGCTTTTTTTTGCAATAATCATAGATAACAGGGGAGGTTAGCATTTTTTGGAGGGTATGATATTTATGCCTCTAACTTTCTCACTCATTTCACGATTCATTCAGGACTATCTGTAATCATGGTAGCATCCATATTAATGTAGAAGTGTTTAGAAACATTATATTCTTAATTAGAATAAAAGTGACTCCAAAATGACAATGCATTATTTACCATTCAGTTCTATTGGGCACAAAATAATCTGAAACAACCAGCAAATGCATCCAACACATTTGTAGAGTCACAAGCTTGATGTAGTCATTGTGTGCTGGGAATATGGGACCAATTACTTAACTTCTTTAATACACATATAAGTGAATTTGTCCCAATACTTTTGGTCCCCTAAAATGGGTGGACTATGTATATAAAGTGCTGTAATTTCTAAAGCGGTTGACCCGATATGGATGAAAATACCCTGAAATTAATAGTCATTGTATCATTTCAAATCCAAAGTGCTGGAATACAGAGCCAAAACAACAACAAATGTGTCACTGTCCCGATACTTGTGGATCTCATTTTATCTGCCTACTGATAGCGCAGTGATCATTGTAAACACACATTGATTCCACTGATAGCCAGGCACTTCCTATGTCAAGATAATCATTTTGATATTGGGCTTTTGATTCGGCAAACAAAGTTAAGGTCTTGTGACCAGCCTTTCCTGACGCAGAACTGGAACCAGCCAGGTAGCGTTGCACTCACTCTTTATTTACTTCCTCTTGTCTTTCTCTGTTCTCTCCGTCTCAGGCGTACTACTTTGATCGTGATGACCAGGCCCTGCACAACTTTGCCAAGTTTTTCAAGAACCAGTCCCACGAAGAGCGTGAGCATGCTGAGAAGCTGATGAAAGTTCAGAACCAGAGGGGAGGGAGGATCTTCCTGCAGGACATCAGGGTGAGTGTGATTGTGTGTGCTGAGTGCTTGCGTGTACGGCCATGTTTCGCCTGTGTGCAAATGTATGCTTTCAGTGGGAGTTTAGTGTGGGGATATGATATTGCCCATCTAGGGAGGGCCGACAGAGGGGAGGAGATTGAGGTGTGGACCCCTTATCTTTCACAGACATTTAAACCGCTGCGAGTGTCATAGAAACTGTCAGAGATAAATGTCACGGTTGCAACGGGCGTGGAGAGAACGTTAAACAGCAGCCATACTGAATCATAGAGAAGAAAAGACCGACTTTGCTTACAGATAGAGTAAAGCAAGGAGAGGTTAAGAAAACACACTGACACAACAGTGATATTTAAACTTGACTGATTGGCTTCTTAATAACCAATGTGTACTCCAGTCTGACATAAGCCAGTGGGGGGGATAGTGGTTTGTGTAGAAGTACTACTGCTGCTCTTTCTAACAGAGTATGTATGGCTTGTTCCAGAAACCAGAGAAGGATGAGTGGGATAGTGGTGTGGCGGCCCTTGAGGGTGCCCTGCAGCTGGAGAAGAGTGTGAACCAGTCCCTGCTGGACCTGCACACGGTCTGCTCTAAACACAACGACCCACACGTGAGTATATGGAGACAAGAACTATACAAAGGCAAAACACCTTCATGTTATTTGAACTGCAAGACGTTTTTAAGAATTTGTCTGAAGATTTTAAATCCGAATCTAATCCACCCACATTTCACATATAATTCAGGATATCATAAACGAGGCCCCAGATATAAAAAACCTGACGGACTTCAGGTGTTTGCGGTGTACACTTTTCTCAGTGCCAAGTCCACTGGGTCACATGACGGTTTTACTACTCTGGGGTTGTAAAAACACTTTTGTTCTAGTGTCTGGAAAAACACTAGAGATGATTAATCCTTGTTCTGTTTGTCTGAGGGCATCACTCCACTGAGTTTTGCTTACCTTTTTGTCCTTTCTCTTTCTACACCTATATTTCTCTGCCCCCCCCCCTCAGATGTGTGACTTCATTGAGACACACTACCTGGACGAGCAGGTGAAGTCCATAAAGGAGCTGGGTGACTGGGTGACCAACCTCCGCCCGCATGGGTGCCCCCCAGAACGGCATGGCCGAGTACCTGTTTGACAAACACACTTTGGGAAGGAGAGCGCATAGATGGACCCTCCATTTTCTTGCTATATCCTATAGCTGTATTTCTCTGTCTTGCTTGATATTATATCTATAAGACTGGTCTGTTTTTCTGTCAGGGACTGGCATCAATCAAGTTATTCTTGAATCCTTAGTTTTGCACTTAGTTTGCACTATGTTATTCCCTCCAGTTTAACCTCCAGTTCCTATAAGCCATTTCCCCAGGCCAGTAGCCCTTCTCCTCTCTCTTCCAATTGACTGTCTAGCCTGCTTGTGTTTTTGACGGCAGTTGTCATCAAACCAAATAAATGAAACCCTCTGGATTCTGATAGGCCTCTTTGTCATATTTCTGCTGAGGTGTGTGTATATAAAGATTAGTCTAAATGGTCTCATCATTCAGACATAATTTAGTTAAACACTGATCAAAACTGGTCTGATGACACAATGAATGAAATAAAGACAATTCAAGGATGATATTTAAAGATGTGAAAAACTACTGTAGCTAGAGAATTGAGACTGACTGTAAAATAGCAGACTGATATTTATAAGATGGAATATTAAAACAAACTACTGCAAATTCTGCCGATTCACACTTCAATAATATGTATGCATGAGCAGAGAGCTCCAGTGACTCAATGCTCCTGTTAAGAAACCTCACACTTGAGTATATCTGAAAGGATTTTATATACTGTGTGTGTGTGTGTGTGTGTTATATATATATATATATATATATATACACTGCTCAAAAAATAAAGGGAACACTAAAATCGCACATCCTAGATCTGAATGAATGAAATAATCTTATTAAATATTTTTTTCTTTACATAGTTGAATGTGCTGACAACAAAATCACACAAAAATGATCAATGGAAATCAAATGTATCAACCCATGGAGGTCTGGATTTGAGTCACCCTCAAAATTAAAGTGGAAAACCACACTACAGGCTGATCCAACTTTGATGTAATGTCCTTAAAACAAGTCAAAATGAGGCTCAGTAGTGTGTGTGGCCTCCACGTGCCTGTATGACCTCCCTAGAACGCCTGGGCATGCTCCTGATGAGGTGGTGGATGGTCTCCTGAGGATCTCCTCCCAGACCTGGACTAAAGCATCCGCCAACTCCTGGACAGTCTGTGGTGCAACGTGGCGTTGGTGGATGGAGCGAGACATGATGTCCCAGATGTGCTCAATTGGATTCAGGTCTGGGGAAGCGGGCGGGCCAGTCCATAGCATCAATGCCTTCCTCTTGCAGGAACTGCTGACACACTCCAGCCACATGAGGTCTAGCATTGTCTTGCATTAGGAGGAACCCAGGGCCAATCGCACCAGCATATGGACTCAGAAGGGGTCTGAGGATCTCATCTCGGTACCTAATGGCAGTCAGGCTACCTCTGGCGAGCACATGGAGGGCTGTGCGGCCCCCCAAAGAAATGCCACCCCACACCATGACTGACCCACCGCCAAACCGGTCATGCTGGAGGATATTGCAGGCAGCAGAACATTCTCCACGGCGTCTCCAGACCCTGTCACGTCTGTCACGTGCTCAGTGTGAACCTGCTTTCATCTGTGAAGAGCACAGGGCATCAGTGGCGAATTTGCCAATCTTGGTGTTCTCTGGCAAATGCCAACGTCCTGCACGGTGTTGGGCTGTAAGCACAACCCCCCACCTGTGGACGTCGGGCCCTCATACCACCCTCATGGAGTCTGTTTCTGACCGTTTGAGCAGACACATGCACATTTGTGGCCAGCTGAAGGTCATTTTGCAGGGCTCTGGCAGTGCTCCTCCTGCTCCTCCTTGCACAAAGGCGGAGGTAGCGGTCCTGCTGCTGGGTTGTTGCCCTCCTACGGCCTCCTCCACGTCTCCTGATGTACTGGCCTGTCTCCTGGTAGCGCCTCCATGCTCTGGACACTACGCTGACAGACACAGCAAACCTTCTTGCCACAGCTCGCATTGATGTGCCATCCTGGATGAGCTGCACTACCTGAGCCACTTGTGTGGGTTGTAGACTCAATCTCATGCTACCACTAGAGTGAAAGCACCGCCAGCATTCAAAAGTGACCAAAACATCAGCCTGGAAGCATAGGAGCTGAGAAGTGGTCTGTGGTCACCACCTGCAAAACCAGTCCTTTATTGGTGGTGTCTTGCTAATTGCCTATAATTTCCACCTGTTGTCTATTCCATTTGCACAACAGCATGTGAAATGTATTGTCAATCAGTGTTGCTTCCTAAGTGGACAGTTTGATTTCACAGAAGTGTGATTGACTTGGAGTTACATTGTGTTGTTTAAGTGTTCCCTTTATTTTTTTGAGCAGTATATATATATATATATATACATATATACAGTGGGGGAAAAAGTATTTAGTCAGCCAACAATTGTGCAAGTTCTCCCACTTAAAAAGATGAGAGAGGCCTGTAATTTTCATCATAGGTACACGTCAACTATGACAGACAAAATGAGAAAAACAAATCCAGAAAATCACATTGTAGGATTTTTAATGAATTTATTTGCAAATTATGGTGGAAAATAAGTATTTGGTCAATAACAAAAGTTTCTCAATACTTTGTTGTATACCCTTTGTTGGCAATGACACAGGTCAAATGTTTTCTGTAAGTTTTCACAAGGTTTTCACACACTGTTGCTGATATTTTGGCCCATTCCTCCATGCAGATCTCCTCTAGAGCAGTGATGTTTTGGGGCTGTCGCTGGGCAACACGGACTTTCAACTCCCCTCCAAAGATTTTCTATGGGGTTGAGATCTGGAGACTGGCTAGACCACTCCAGGACCTTGAAATGCTTCTTACGAAGCCACTCCTTCGTTGCCCGGGCGGTGTGTTTGGGATCATTGTCATGCTGAAAGACCCAGCCACGTTTCATCTTCAATGCCCTTGCTGATGGAAGGAGGTTTTCACTCAAAATCTCACGATACATGGCCCCATTCATTCTTTCCTTTACACGGATCAGTCGTCCTGGTCCCTTTGCAGAAAAACAGCCCCAAAGCATGATGTTTCCACCCCCATGCTTCACAGTAGGTATGGTGTTCTTTGGATGCAACTCAGCATTCTTTGTCCTCCAAACACGGCGAGTTGAGTTTTTACCAAAAAGTTCTATTTTGGTTTCATCTGACCATATGACATTCTCCCAATCCTCTTCTGGATCATCCAAATGCACTCTAGCAAACTTCAGACGGGCCTGGACATGTACTGGCTTAAGCAGGGGGGACACGTCTGGCACTGCAGGATTTGAGTCCCTGGCGGCGTAGTGTGTTACTGATGGTAGGCTTTGTTACTTTGGTCCCAGCTCTCTGCAGGTCATTCACTAGGTCCCCCCCGTGTGGTTCTGGGATTTTTGCTCACCGTTCTTGTGATCATTTTGACCCACGGGGTGAGATCTTGCGTGGAGCCCCAGATCGAGGGAGATTATCAGTGGTCTTGTATGTCTTCCATTTCCTAATAATTGCTCCCACAGTTGATTTCTTCAAACCAAGCTGCTTACCTATTGCAGATTCAGTCTTCCCAGCCTGGTGCAGGTCTACAATTTTGTTTCTGGTGTCCTTTGACAGCTCTTTGGTCTTGGCCATAGTGGAGTTTGGAGTGTGACTGTTTGAGGTTGTGGACAGGTGTCTTTTATACTGATAACAAGTTCAAACAGGTGCCATTAATACAGGTAACGAGTGGAGGACAAAGGAGCCTCTTAAAGAAGAAGTTACAGGTGTGTGAGAGCCAGAAATCTTGCTTGTTTGTAGGTGACCAAATACTTATTTTCCACCATAATTTGCAAATAAATTCATTAAAAATACTACAATGTGATTTTCTGGAAAAAAATTCTCAATTTGTCTGTCATAGTTGACGTGTACCTATGATGAAAATTACAGGCCTCTCTCATCTTTTTTCAGTGGGAGAACTTGCACAATTGGTGGCTGACTAAATACTTTTTTCCCCCCACTGTATAAATATATATATATATATATATATATATACACTTAGTATACCGAACACCATCCTAATATTGAGTTGCACCCCCTTCCGAGAAACTGTTGAGCGTGGAAAAACCAGCGCGTTGCAGTTCTTGACACAAACCGACCACGCCCGGCACCTACTACCATACCCGTTTAAAGGCACTTAAATATTTTGTCTTGCCCATTCACCCTCAGAATGGCACACAGACACAATCCATGTCTCAAGGCATAAAAGTCCTTATTTATCCTGGCTCCTCCCCTTCATCTACACTGATTGAAGTGGATTTAACAAGTTACATCAATAAGGGATCATAGCATTCACCTGGTAAGTCTATGTCATGGAAAGAGCAGGTATTCTTAATGTTTTGTATACTCCGTGTATATCCCAGTATATTGAAGTTTATTCCAAAATGCTTTATACACATTTTCACATGTGTTTTTTCATCAGAAGTGAATGCTTATGGATACCTTTGTGTGTAAAACGTTACCATGGATGTGGGTACTCAGACCCGCTTGAGACACTGCCACCTCCCATGATAAATTCAGATTTTTTTGTGGCCCCCACACCCATCTAAGTTGCCCATCCCTGATATAGGCTATACTCTGCACTGTATCTACGAGCTGTTGGTTAGAGTCACGTGCCAATACCAGAGTGGGCACATTCGCTATATTAACTCAATATTTTTTTGTAACAAAACCATCTGTTGAAATGTGATGGAAACCTATTTAACATTTAACCGAAAATATTAAGATTTGAGATATATTAAAAAGGTTTTGTTGCAAAACTCTATATATCCATTGTTTAGCTGGAATGGAATATTCGGTATCTTGTAGATTTTACATAGATATATTACTTTATTGATACATAAAATTGATGTCACAAACATGTCCATGTGGTTGATACCAATCCATTAACTCCATTCCAGCCATTACTATGAGCCGTCCTCCCCTCAGCAGCCTCCACTGATGTACACTGAGTGTACAAAACATTAAGAACACCTTCCTAATATTGAGTTGCACCCCCTCCCCCCTTTTGCCCTCAGAACAGCCTCAATTTGTCGGGGCATGAACTCTACAAGGTGACGAAAGCGATCCACAGGGATGCTGGCCCATGTTGACGCCAATGCTTCCCACAGTTGTTTCAAGTTGGCTGGATGTCCCCATTCTTGATACACACGGGAAAGTGTTGAGCTTGAAAAACCCAGCAGCATTGCAGTTCTTGACACAAAACGGTGTCCCTGGCACCTATTACCATATCCCGTTCAAAGGCAGTTAAATCTTTTGTCTTGTTTCAATTGTCTCAAGGCTTAAAAATCATTCTTTAACCTGTCTCCTCCTCTTCATCTACACTGATTGAAGTGGATTTAACAAGTGACATCAATGAGGAATCATATCTTTCACCTGGTTAGTCTATGTCATGGAAAGAGCAGGTATTCATTTTAACCAATCAGCATCCAGGATTAGACCCACCCGTTGTATAAAATGTTTTGTACACTTAGGGTGTGTTCGTGAATTCACTCTGGCTATCTACTCCGATTTCAGAGCACTCTAGTCTGAGTATGCCAGAGCGCAGAATAACTGATTAATTTACAAACGCTCAACACCCGTTGAATATGGCCGGTGTCAGTAAACGTTGGCAAAAAAGCATAGTTAAATTGTTGCCAGCAGCACAGTTACAGTCACCAATGCTCTGGCTAACATGAAAACAGCCTAACCAGCTCTGCTAAGGTGAGTAAAATGATCAGAGTGAGCTGTTCTCTCATTTGTGTCTGGAAGTAGCTAGCAAGCTAGCCAACGTTAGCCAGTTAGCTTGGGTGTTTGACTGCTGTTGTTAGGTCAGAACACTCAAATCAACCCTACTCCTCGGCCAGAGTGTCCTGAATTTACGAATGGAAATCTGACAATGCTCTGAATTTAGGAACGCCCAGAGTGCACTGAGCGCACTCTGGCACCCCAGAGTGAATTCTACGAACATACCCTTAGTGTACAGGGGGGGTCTATGACATCATCCTATCTAGGGTTCTATATCTATGATCACCAATGTGTCATTTGTACATATACATTTGTCACATTTGACAGTAAAACCTTGCAGTGCTACTGTTTTCTCTGTGAGTGAGGTGGATATATGGTATTTTGCAACAAAATATGATAGTCTCTCTGAAATGAAACCATCTAATAATAGATTTCAAACAAATACATGTCTGTCATTTAATAACCATACCCTGATTAGATGGGGTAAAACACACCAATCTCTCTCTTTATGTAATCATGTCAACTGTCTATTTGGGGCTACGGTTTGTTTTGGACAGAACCATAGTAACAGTGTCAAAAACAGGATGTGATGCTGAGGAAATTCCCAAGTTTCATTTCCAGTCAGAACTGTTTTTATTAGTCAGGAAAGGAGAACTGGCCACGCAGCTGGCATTCACTGCCAACAAAACATTACTGTGCTGCAAGGTTATAATTGAAAACGAAAACGAATCATGAAAAAACTGTTGCTCAAACACATATGCACATGCATTTATTCTGACTCTACACACACACACTTACATACAATCATCATATACACTGCTACTAGTCTGTTTATCATATATCCTGATGCCTAGTCACCTTACCCCTATACACAGTTGTAGTATTTTTTTCTAAACTTTGGGCAAATATTTCATGTGGTTTTCAAGCTTTTGGGGGGGGGTTTCAAGCTGCTGAATCTGGCAGGTAAATGCGTCCAGGAGATTCAAAAAGGTGTAGCTTGAGTATCACTCACTATCTATCACTAGCTAACAAGGGAGAAAAAACGTCTAGGTAGCAGCTTACTTGTACTACTAAAGTTGAAAAGCATTAGATTGGTGTAAACATGGGCGAGATAGTTTACTTCTACCATATTTTTTGCACCAGTCTGGACACTATTCCGTTTAAATCCAAGTCAGATTGAGATTTACTTTATAATTTAAACCTAACCTTAGCTCTTGAGAACCAAAGGCCATCCAGCCATGGGTTCTCATTTGAACAATAACAGCGGGGGTCAATGTTATGTGTAACTGTTAATATTCACCGCGTGCAATATGGTTTTGGAAACCTCTACTTTCATATCACCCCAAAACTATTTTACAAATATAAAAGATACACAGATTCCCACTGAGGTGTTTTGCATTGCACTTCCTGAACAAACAAAAAAATGTTGGCTTGAATCTGTTACACAGAACACCTCAGTGAAATCTGTGGTAAAACAGCTAACAGTAAGTGTATCTTTTGTGTTTGTAAAGTTATTTTTGGATAATTAAGTTGAGTGTTCAAGGTTTCCAAAACCATATCACAATCACGGATTAATTGATTCTAGATAGAGTGTTTCACACTTGACCAAATCACTTCAGCTAATCAAAAGGGACGTGGAATGACTCCAATGTAGCATTGGAGTCATGAGAAAGGGCTAACCTAACCTATGACCTGACCAATCACTTTATGTATTACTGCCCCCGTTGTGACATCCCAAAAAAACACACAAAGAAACTGTACAACCCAAATTTATCCTAGCCTCCCACACATGCTTTATGTTCTTAACACTAAAACTGAAACTAAAAATACATATTTTTTATACAACTTAAACTAAATAAAAACTAGGAAATCAGGTCTGAAAACTAACTGAAACTAAACTGAATTCAAAATAAAAATGTAAAATATAATAATAATAATTGTTTTGTTACCTTTCAAAATTCAATTATTTGTTAACACTTCACACTAAGATACTATTTTAAGTGTGTTTTAAGTACAGGTAACACCTGAGTAAATGAGGGATACAAAGTATATTGAAAACAGGTGCTTCCACACGTGTGATTCCGGAGTTAATTAAGCAATTAACAAATACCATCATGCTTAGGGTCATGTATAAAATGCTGGGCAGGCCATTATTTTGTCTACCATGGCTATGCCCCCGTAGGATGGCAATGCCCCCATCCACAGGGAACAGTGGTCACTGATCTGGTTGGCTGATGTGACGAGTACTGAGGATACGAAGAGGCAGGACGCAGACGTAGGAATCAACAATGTAAAGGTTTACTTAACACTGAGCAAGAGAACAACAAAAGAGCGAGTACATGACATAACACTAACAATCACACACAACACTGAACAGTCCAGGGCTATATAGGGGTGGTGATGAGATGAGGTGCAGGTGCGCTGGAGGTGATTAGGATGCGTTGGGTTTCCATTCCGGTGTTGCCAAGGTATGACACATGAAAAGTGGGTGAGACACGGTAGTGAGGGGGAAGGAGCAGCCGGTACGATACCTCATTTATCTGCCGGAGGACCTTAAACGGCCCCACAAACCGGGGGCTCAGTTTCTTGCAGGGCAGGTGGAGAGGGAGGTTTTTAGTGGACAGCCAGACACGATCACCAGGCTGGAATACGGGGGCCTCACTGCGGTGGTGGTCGGCTTGGTCCTTCTGCCAACGAATGGCCCTCTGGAGACGGACATGGGCGGCGTTCCAGACCTGCCCGGCCCTGCGGAACCACTCATCGACAACGGGCGCATCGATCTGGCTGGGTGTCCCAAGGGGCCAGGGCCGGCTGGTACCCCAGGACGCACTGGAATGGAGTGAGCCCCATGGAGGAGTGAACAAGGGAGTTCTGGGCATTTTCTGCCCAGGGAAGAAACCTCGCCCACTCACCCTGCCGGTCCTGACAGTGGCAACGAAGAAACCTCCCCAGCTCCTGGTTCATGTGCTCCACCTGCCCATTCGACTGAGGCCTATACCCAGAAGTGAGGCTGGCCATGACCCCTATCTTCTCCAGGAAAGCCTTCCACACTCGGGAAGTGAATTGGGGGCCACGGTTCGAGACGATGTCCTCCGGAAGTCCATAATCCCGGAAGACCTCAGCGACCTGGAGAGCAGAAGGAAGAGCAGTTAGTGGCAAAAATCTGCATGATTTGGAGAACTGATCTACGACCACCAGGACTGTGGTGAAGCCATCAGAACGTGGGAGGTCGGTGACAAAGTCTATGGACAGGTGTGACCAAGGTCGCTGAGGCACTGGGAGAGGAACTAGTTTGCCTGCCGGGGCATTCCGAGGTGTCTTCGTTTGGGCACATATGGAACAGGAGTTGACATAGCGGGGAGATTAAAGTAGCCAAGGTGGGCCACCAGTAATTTAGAGAGAGAGAATTTAGGGTGCGCGTAATACCGGAGTGCCCTGCCGTAAGGGTGGTTTGCACCCAGATCAGCAGTCTGTCACGGACCCTGGTGGGTACATACATGTGCCCCAGAGGGGCGTTGGCAGGCGCTGGGTCCTCCTGAGTCGCCAGGCGGATGTCTTCGTCCACATCCCCAAACGACAGGTGCCACGATGAGAGACAGAGGCAGGATAGGACCCCCCAGATCCTTCCTTTCTCCAGTATGGTGCATCCTGGAGAGTGCGTCGGCTTTCACATTCTGGGATCCTGGGCGGTAGGACAGAATAAACTGAAAGCGAGTAAGAAATTGGGCCCACCTGGCTTGACGATAGTTCATCCATTTTGCTGCCTGTATATGCTCCAAATTCCGGTGGTCAGTGAGAATCCGGAATGGATGGACTGCGCCCTCCAGCCGGTGTCTCCATTCCTCCAGAGCGAGGACCACCGCCAACAGCTCCCTGTCTCCAACTCCATAGTTCCTCTCTGCGGGGGTAAGCTTTTTTGAGAAAAAGGCACAGGGATACATTTTCTCTGGCTTACCTTGCCGCTGGGAGAGGACCCCACCCACGCCCCCCTCAGATACGTCCACCTCCAGGATGAAAGGACGAGCTGGATCTGGGTGTTTTAGGATGGGCTCTGTGGTGAACCTCTCCTTCAGCCTCTTGAAGACAGCGTCAGTCTCAGGGTTCCAGGCCAGCTTCTGAGGCCCACCCTTAAGGAGAGAGGTGAGCGGGGCAGCTATGGAGCTGAAGGACCTGATGAAACGCCGGTAGAAATTTGTGAAGCTCTGTAGGCCCTTGATGGTGGTGGGGACTGGTCATAACCTGACTGCGTCCGTCTTCGCTATTTCCATGAACACCCCCTGAGGACTGATCCTGTATCCAAGGAAGGAGATAGCCTGTTGGTGGAAGTTGCATTTCTCCCCCTTCACCAACAGGCTGTGTTCCCGGAGGCGGAGTAGGACCGCTCGGATGTCCCTGACGTGCTCCTCGAACATAGGCGAGTAGATCAGGATATCGTCGATGTACACCACCACCTGCCTACTCAGCATGTCTCGGAACACGTCATTGACGAAGGACTGTAAAACGGAAGGTGCGTTGGTGAGGCCGTAGGGCATGATGCAGTATTCATAGTGGCCTGAGGTAGTGCTGAATGCCGTCTTCCACTCGTCTCCTTCCCGTATTCGGATCAGGTTGTAGGCACTCCTCAGGTCCAACTTGGTAAAGTGCCGGGCCCCTCGTAGCTGCTCGATGGCCAACGGAACCAGAGGGAGGGGGTACCGATACTTGGTGGTGACTGCGTTTAGCCCCCGGTAGTCAATGCACGGCCTCAGTACTCCGTCTTTTTTGGCCACGAAGAAGAAGCTGGCGGAGGCAGGAGAGGTAGAGCGTCTGATGAACCCCTGTTTCAGGGTCTCCAACACATACTTCTCCATGGCCTCAGTCTCCGCTATGGAGAGGGAGTAAATGCGACTCTTCGGGGGGTGTTGTCCCTCCAGCAGGTAAATGGCGCAGTTCAGGGCCTGTGAGGAGGGAGACACTTGGAGGCAGAGAAGACATCGGAGAGATCTACATACTCACGTGGAATGTTGGGCTGGAGGGCGGACTCCGGACTCTCCACTGACGTGGAACAACAAACCACCGGCAGGCAGGTCTTCCGGCATGAGGGGGACCAGGCTATGATCCTCTTGGTGATCCAATTGATTGTGGGGTTGTGTAGTCTGAGCCAGGGCAATCCCAAGACTATCTGGTGAAGGGGTGATGTGACGATGTGGAAGGACAGCTCCTCGTGGTGCTCCGTTAGTGTGGGAATGGTGATGGTGATGGGGAGAGTGACGTGCGTAATGGTGCCTGATCCAAGTGGTTTATTGTCCAGCGAGGTGACGTGTAACGGAGAAGGTAGTGGCACGGTGGGCAACCCCCATTTAGAGACCAGCTCCCTAACGATAAGGTTCCTCGCTGATCCGGAATCTATCATTGCCTTACGGAGCGGCGACGGGAGTCATACCGCTTAGATAGGGAGCCGCCAGGAGATCTGTGGTCCGTGGTGGTGTAGGGGATGCTGCCCACCTCCATGGGTGAGGACTCGGAGGCAGGTCGGCTTCCATAGCTCAGATGGGGTGAGCGTCGAGGCTCCGGGTGGTGTTGGGAACGCCGTTGGTCTCTCAACACGTAGTCAAGATGAATGGACATGGCGGTGAGGGTATCAAGGTCCATCTCGACATCCCGACATGCAAGTTCCGTCGTGATGGCCTCTCGTAAGCCTCTCCTGAAAGCCGTGCGCAAAGCACGCTCATTCCAGCCGGAAGACGCCCCCATCGTGCGAAAGCTGAGGGTGTACTCAAACGCGGCCACCTCTCCCTGTTGTAGCCGGAGGAGACGCTCACCCCAGTCCTTTCCCTTCGTGGGATGATAGAACACCGCCCTGAATCGAACGAGGAAGGTAGAGTAGGGAAGCGCCGTGGCCTCACCTCCTTCCCAGACTGCCGTGGTCCAATCCAGCGCCTTTCCCTTCAGTAGCGAAATCACCAGCGCTATCCTGGCTTGGTCCAATGGAGATGCCCCACGCTGACGCGCCAGATACAGTGAAACCTGTAACAGGAAGCCTCTACATTTAATCGTTTTTCCATCATAGTGCTCCGGCAGGGCAAGGGGTCCCTCAGACGTTGGAGATAGCATGGGAGGAGGTGGACTGGGTGCACTCGCCACTCCCTGAGGTGGAACCGGAGCGATGGTTAGTTTATGCAGCGTTTGGAGCTCTTCCTGCATGGCGGCATTCTGCTGGGCAAACTCCAGGAGGATTGCCTGCTGCATCCATCTTCGTGATTGGTGTGTGATTCTGTGATGAGTACTGAGGATATGAAGAGGCAGGACGCAGATGCAGGAATCAACAATGTAAAGGTTTACTTAACACTGAGAAAGACAACAACAAAGAGCGTGTACACGACATGACACTAACAATCACACACAACACAACACTGAACAGTCCAGGGCTATATAGGGGTGGTGATGAGATGATGAGGTGCAGGTGCGCTGGAGGTGATTTGGGTGCGTTGGTTTTCCATTCCGGTGTTTCCGAGTTGGTGCGTTCAGACTGGTGGCTCAGTAGACCAGCGAATCAGAGCGCCGGAGGAGAGCAACGGGAGGAGACGTGAAAGCTGAGCATGAAAATGATGTAAACCAAATGCCATGGCCGTTTCAGTGACCAGATCTCAACCCAATTGAATACTTATAGGAGATTCTGGAGCGGCGCCTGAGACAGTGTTTTCCACCACCATCAACAAAACACCAAATGAAGGAATTTCTCATGGAAGAATGGTGTCGCATCCCTCCAATGGAGTTCCAGACACTTGTAGAATCAATACCAAGGCGCATTGAAGCATGTTCTGGCTCGTTGTGGCCCAACACCCTATTAAGACACTTTAT
The DNA here is from genome assembly GCF_020615455.1 of Coregonus clupeaformis. Lineage (NCBI taxonomy): Eukaryota > Metazoa > Chordata > Actinopteri > Salmoniformes > Salmonidae > Coregonus > Coregonus clupeaformis. The sequence continues at coordinate 53,110 of NW_025536015.1, read as the reverse complement.
GTTGGTGTTTCCTTTATTTTGGCACTTACCTGTAGTTTATCAACATTTAACAATAGCTAATATGTAGTTTATAAACCACCAATAGTTCATTGGATTAAATTGTATGAATGTCATTTATTTGGCTAGCTACTGTACGTAGTGAGCTTTTATGGGGCATACTGCAACAACAACAAAAAATTATATGGATAGTTTAAAGTACATAGGCCTCTTAGCATGTAGTGATTTTGGAAGCTATAGAAATGCATTTATTAATGTGTACATTTGTTTTGACACGTTTATTCTATTACAGACACTTTCATGCATACTTTTGCATTATATTATGTGAGCTAAACATCTTTTATATAGACAGTGGGGAAAAAAAGTATTTAGTCAGCCACAAATTGTGCAAGTTCTCCCACTTAAAAAGATGAGAGAGGCCTGTAATTTTCATCATAGGTACACGTCAACTATGACAGAAAATTGAGATTTTTTTTCTCCAGAAAATCACATTGTAGGATTTTTAATGAATTTATTTGCAAATTATGGTGGAAAATAAGTATTTGGTCACCTACAAACAAGCAAGATTTCTGGCTCTCACAGACCTGTAACTTCTTCTTTAAGAGGCTCCTCTGTCCTCCACTCGTTACCTGTATTAATGGCACCTGTTTGAACTTGTTATCAGTATAAAAGACACCTGTCCACAACCTCAAACAGTCACACTCCAAACTCCACTATGGCCAAGACCAAAGAGCTGTCAAAGGACACCAGAAACAAAATTGTAGATCTGCACCAGGCTGGGAAGACTGAATCTGCAATAGGTAAGCAGCTTGGTTTGAATAAATCAACTGTGGGAGCAATTATTAGGAAATGGAAGACATACAAGACCACTGATAATCTCCCTCGATCTGGGGCTCTACGCAAGATCTCACCCCATGGGGTCAAAATGATCACAAGAACGGTGAGCAAAAATCCCAGAACCACACGGGGGGACCTAGTGAATGACCTGCAGAGAGCTGGGACCAAAGTAACAAAGCCTACCATCAGTAACACACTGCGCCGCCAGGGACTCAAATCCTGCAGTGCCAGACGTGTCCCCCTGCTTAAGCCAGTACATGCCCAGGCCCGTCTGAAGTTTGCTAGAGTGCATTTGGATGAACCAGAAGAGGATTGGGAGAATGTCATATGGTCAGATGAAACCAAAATAGAACTTTTTTGGTAAAAACTCAACTCGTCATGTTTGGAGGACAAAGAATGCTGAGTTGCATCCAAAGAACACCATACCTACTGTGAAGCATGGGGTGGAAACATCATGCTTTGGGGCTGTTTTTCTGCAAAGGGACCAGGACGACTGATCCGTGTAAAGGAAAGAATGAATGGGGCCATGTATCGTGAGATTTTGAGTGAAAACCTCCTTCCATCAGCAAGGGCATTGAAGATGAAACATGGCTGGGTCTTTCAGTATGACAATGATCCCAAACACACCGCCCGGGCAACCAAGGAGTGGCTTCGTAAGAAGCATTTCAAGGTCCTGGAGTGGCCTAGCCAGTCTCCAGTTCTCAACCCCATAGAAAATCTTTGGAGGGAGTTGAAAGTCTGTGTTGCCCAGCGACAGCCCCAAAACATCACTGCTCTAGAGGAGATCTGCATGGAGGAATGGGCCAAAATACCAGCAACAGTGTGTGAAAACCTTGTGAAGACTTACAAAAAACGTTTGACCTGTGTCATTGCCAACAAAGGGTATATAACAAAGTATTGAGAAACTTTTGTTATTGACCAAATACTTATTTTCCATCATAATTTGCAAATAAATTCATTAAAAATCCTACAATGTGATTTTCTGGATTTGTTTTTTCTCATTTGTCTGTCATAGTTGGCGTGTACCTATGATGAAAATTACAGGCCTCTCTCATCTTTTTTAAGTGGGAGAACTTGCACAATTGGTGGCTGACTAAATACTTTTTTCCCCCACTGTATATATATAAACTCAGCAAAAAAGAAACGTCCCTTTTTCAGGACCCAGTCTTTCAAAAGATAATTCGTAAAATTCCAAATAACTTCACAGATCTTCATTGTAAAGGGTTTAAACACTGTTTCTCATGCTTGTTCAATTAACCATAAACAATTAATGAACATGCACCTGTGGAACGGTCGTTATGACACTAACAGCTTACAGACGGAAGGCAATTAAGGTCACAGTCAAAACTTAGGACGCTAAAGAGGCCTTTCTACTGACTCTGAAAAACACCAAAGAAAGATGCCTATGGTCCTTGCTCATCTCTGTGAACGTGCCTTAGGCATGCTGCAAGGAGGCATGAGGACTGCAGATGTGGCCAGGGCAATAAATTGCAATGTCCATGCTGTGAGACGCCTAAGACGGCGCTACAGGGAGACAGGACGGACAGCTGATCATCCTCGCAGTGGCAAACCACGTGTAACAACACCAGGACAGGATCGGTACATCCGAACATCACACCTGCGGGACAGGTACAGGATGGCAACAACAACTTCCCGAGTTACACCAGGAACGCACAATCCCTCCATCAGTGCTCCGACTGTCCGCAATAGGCTGAGAGAGGCTGGACTGAGGGCTTGTAGGCCTGTTGTAAGGCAGGTCCTCACCAGACATCACCGGCAACAAAGTCGCCTATGGGCACAAACCCACCGTCGCTGGACCAGACAGGACTGGCAAAAAGTGCTCTTCACTGACGAGTCGCAGTTTTGTCTCACCAGGGGTGATGGTCGGATGCGCGTTTATTGTCGAAGGAATGAGCGTTACACCGAGGCCTGTACTCTGGAGCGGGATCGATTTGGAGGTGGAGGGTCCGTCATGGTCTGGGGCAGTGTGTCACAGCATCATCGGACTGATTTTGTTGTTATTGCAGGCAATCTCAACGCTGTGCGTTACAGGGAAGACATCCTCCTCCCTCATGTGGTACCCTACCTGCAGGCTCATCCTGACATGACCCTCCAGCATGACAATGCCAACCGCCATACTGCTCGTTCTGTGCGTGATTTCCTGCAAGACAGGAATGTCAGTGTTCTGCCATGGCCAGCGAAGAGCCCGGATCTCAATCCCATTGAGCACGTCTGGGACCTGTTGGATCGGAGGGTGAGGGCTAGGGCCATTCCCCCCAGAAATGTCAGGGAACTTGCAGGTTTCTTGGTGGAAGAGTGGGGTAACATCTCACAGCAAGAACTGGCAAATCTGGGACAGTCCATGAGGAGGAGATGTACTGCAGCACTTAATGCAGCTGGTGGCCACACCAGATATTAACTGTTACTTTTGATTTTGACCCCCCCCTTTGTTCAGGGACACATTATTCAATTTCTGTTAGTCACATGTCTGTGGAACTTGTTCAATTTATGTCTCAGTTGTTGAATCATGTTATGTTCATACAAATATTTACACATGTTAAGTTTGCTGAAAATAAACGCAGTTGACAGTGAGTGGACGTTTCTTTTTTTGCTGAGTTTATATATAGTACCAGAGCATATGAGCGGAGTAGAGCGGTGAGAATCTCAGCTCCTCGCTCACGGAGCTGTTCACCCCTCCGCTCCCCCCGCTCAAAGCCACATCAGGCCAGTCCGCTCATTATCGCTCAGCGCTCAACGCAGTTTGCATCGCGCTCCACTCAAATCGCCCCCGCTCACTCCAAAAAAAGGAACAAAATCTGCATGTATTTCACTTTTAGCTTAAACCACAGCCTTACTTTATCTCCCCGGATTATCCATTCTGTCTTGAACGGGATCTAACACTGACGCTAAAATGAGATGTTAATCAGTATAGTATATTCCATAGCGAATTGACACGTTGTTTGCCAATGTTTCTGCAAAAGCAGCGATGCACATTGGAAGTGCAGCGTGAGTGTAATCGGTGAGCAGGGATTTGATTTCTGTGACAGCAGGGAGGATCATCCCCAGGTTCCCCAGCTCCTTCTGCATTTTGTCTGTGAGATCTGCTAGTGGTGTCAGCACACTGACAAGGTGCGTCAGCTGCCGTACTTGATTCAGGGTGATGTTAGCAACATTAGACTTGAGTTTGTTTTGCCATAACGGTCTTTTTGGGAACAACCGGATGAACGACTGAATCATCTGCAGCTGGCTGCTCCATCGAATGGCGCAGGCATTTGTGGGGCGGACACCTAATTGGTCGGTTTCCTCTGTGCTCTTGCGTACACTTTTCACCAGGTGCCCGACTTTCACTAACAGCCTATTAATGTTGTCGTGCTCGTTAAAGGCGTTTTTGATCGCCAGCTGAAGCATGTGAATGGGGCATCTCAGATGTAAATTTGACAAAGTAAAGTACTGATTTATCATAGTTTCTTGGGGGTGTAGCCCGGTTGAGCTGCGCTGGCGAATGTTGCATCCCTTCGCGTTCTCCTTTACTCAGCGGTTCATAGTCCATGAAAATAATTTCAAAAAATGCTACATCCAGCTCTCTTTTTCTCTCCCTTGTTATGGTTGGGCCTTTGCGTGCAGTGAATAAACTTTTGAATTCCTCAACCCTTTTCTCTTGTTGCTGCTGCTGCTCCTCTCGCTCTATAAAATACAAATTCATGGACGACACAAATTAAATTAAACAGATGGATTCTGGGTCAGGCTTGAGCATGCTTCAGACTCGTGGTGTGAGCGAGCGAAATGGAGGCGGGACATAGGGCGACGCTCCGTCCTTTTAAAAAATGCCGCTCTGCGCTCTGTTCAAAATCCGTCCGCTCACGCTCCACGCTCGCTCCCGCTCCACTCCGCTCATATGCTCTGTATAGTACCAGTCAAAAGTTTGGACACACCTACTCATTCAAGATTATTATTATTTTTAAAACTATTTTCTACCATAGCAACACCCACCCGTAGTCTGTGCTCCAGCAGGTATATTTCACTGGTCATCCCCAAAGCCAACACCTCCTTTGGCCGCCATTCCTTCCAGTTCTCTGCTGCCAATGACGAACGAACTGCAAAAATCTCTGAAGCTGGAGACTCTTATCTCCGTCACTAACTTTAAGCATCAGTTGTCAGAGCAGCTTACCGATCACTGCACCTGTACACAGCCATTCTGAAATTAGCCCACCAAACTACTTCATCCCCATATTGTTATTTATTTTGCTAATTTGCACCCCAGTATCTCTATTTGCACATCATCTTTTGCACATCTACAGTGAGGGAAAAAAGTATTTGATCCCCTGCTGATTTCGTACGTTTGCCCACTGACAAAGACATGATCAGTCTATAATTGTAATGGTAGGTTTATTTGAACAGTAAGAGACAGAATAACAACAAAAAAATCCAGTAAAACGCATGTCAAAACTGTTATAAATTGATTTGCATTTTAATGAGGGAAATAAGTATTTGACCCCTCTGCAAAACATGACTTAGTACTTGGTGGCAAAACCTTTGTTGGCAATCACAGAGGTCAGACGTTTCTTGTAGTTGGCCACCAGATTTGCACACATCTCAGGAGGGATTTTGTCCGTATCCTCTTTGCAAATCTTCTCCAAGTCATTAAGGTTTAGAGCCTGACGTTTGGCAACTCGAACCTTCAGCTCCCTCCACAGATTTTCTGGCTAGGCCACTCCAGGACCTTAATGTGCTTCTTCTTGAGCCACTCCTTTGTTGCCTTGGCCGTGTGTTTTGGGTCATTGTCATGCTGGAATACCCATCCACGACCCATTTTCAATGCCCTGGCTGAGGGAAGGAGGTTCTCACCCAAGATTTGACGGTACATGGCCCCGTCCATCGTCCCTTTGATGCGGTGAAGTTGTCCTGTCCCCTTAGCAGAAAAACACCCCCAAAGCATAATGTTTCCACCTCCATGTTTGACGGTGGGGATGGTGTTCTTGGGGTCATAGGCAGCATTCCTCCTCCTACAAACACGGCGAGTTGAGTTGATGCCAAAGAGCTCGATTTTGGTCTCATCTGAACACAACACTTTCACCCAGTTCTCCTCTGAATCATTCAGATGTTCATTGGCAAACTTCAGATGGACCTGTATATGTGCTTTCTTGAGCAGGTGGACCTTGCGGGCGCTGCAGGATTTCAGTCCTTCACGACGTAGTGTGTTACCAATTGTTGTCTTGGTGACTATGGTCCCAGCTGCCTTGAGATCATTGACAAGATCCTACCGTTTAGTTCTGGGCTGATTCCTCACCGTTCTCATGATCATTGCAACTCCACGAGGTGAGATCTTGCATGGAGCCCCAGGCCAAGGGAGATTGACAGGTCTTTTGTGTTTCTTCCATTTTTGTCACCTTCTCACCAAGCTGCTTGGCGATGGTCTTGTAGCCCATTCCAGCCTTGTGTAGGTCTACAATCTTGTCCCTGACATCCTTGGAGCGCTCTTTGGTCTTGGCCATGGTGGAGAGTTTTGAATCTGATTGATTGATTGCTTCTGTGGACAGGTGTCTTTTATACAGGTAACAAGATGAGATTAGGAGCACTCCCTTTAAGAGTGTGCTCCTAATCTCAGCTTGTTACCTGTATAAAAGACACCTGGGAGCCAGAAATCTTTCTGATTGAGAGGGAGTCAAATACTTATTTCCCTCATTAAAATGCAAATCAATTCATAACATTTTTGACATGCGTTTTTCAGGATATTTTTGTTGTTATTCTGTCTCTCACTGTTCAAATAAACCTACCATTAAAATTATAGACTGATCATTTCTTTGTCAGTGGGCAAACATACCAAATCAGCAGGGGATCAAATACTTTTCATTTCTTAGCCAATTTATTTGCAGTTTGCATGTTCTGGAATATCTGTACAGTTCACTCTGTCATTTGGGTTAGTATTTTTGGAGTAACTACAATGTTTTTGATCCATCCTCAATTTTCTCCTATCACAGCCATTAAACTCAGTAACTGTTTTAAAATCACTATTGGCCTCATGGTGAAATCCCAGAAAGGTTTCCTTCTTCCCCGACAACTAAGTTAGGAAAGACGCCTGTATCTTTGTAGTGACTAGGTGTATAGATACACCATCCAAAGTGTAATTAATAACTTCACCATTCTCAAAGAGATAGCTTATTATGTGACTTGTTAAGCACATTTTTACTCCTGAACTTATTTAGGCTTGCCATAACAAAGGGATTGAAAACGTATTGACTCAAGACATTTCAGCTTTTCATTTTTAATTACTTTGTAAAAGTTTCTAAAAAACTTTGACATTATGGGGTATCGTGTGTAGGCCAGTGACACAAAATCTCAATTAAACCATTTAAAATTCAGTCTGTAACACACACAACAAAATGTGAAAAAAGTAAATGGCTGTGAATACTTACTGAAGGCACTGTACCTGTCGACAGCAGAGGGAGCACACCCCCATCCACATCGACGGGGCCGCAGTGGAGAAGGTGAAAAGCTTCAAGTTCCTCGGCGTGCACATCACTGACAATCTTAAATGGTGCACCCACACACAGACAGTGTGGTGAAGAAGGTGCAACAGTACCTCTTCAACCTCAGGAGGCTGAAGAAATCCATCTTGGCTCCTAAGACCCTCACATACTTTTACAGATGCACCATTGAGAGCATCCTGTCGGGCTGTATCACCGCCTGGTACAGGGAACTGCATCGGCCGCAATGGCAGGGCTCTCCACAGGGTTGTGCGGTCTGCCCAACGCATCACCAGGGTCACACTGCCTGCCCTCCAGGACACCTACAACACCCGATGTCAAAGGAAGGTCAAAAAGATCATCAAAGACGTCAACCATCCGAGCCATGGCCTGTTCACTTTGCTATCATCCAGAAGGCAAGGTCAGTACAGGTGCATCAAAGCTGGGCCGAGAGACTGAAAAACAGCTTCTATCTCAAAGCCAACCGACTGTTAAATAGCCATCACTAGCCGGGCCTCCACCCAGTACCCTGCCCTGAACTTAGTAACTGTCACTAGCCGGCTACCACCCGGTTACTCAAACCTGCACCTTAGAGGCTGCTGCCCTATGTACATAGACATGGAATCACTGGTCACTTTAATAATGGAAAACTGGTTACTTTAATAATGTTTACATACTGTTTTACTCATTTCATATGTATGTACTGTATTCAAGTCAATGAACTCCCATTCAACTATTGCTGTATATATACTATTGTCCTACGTATTCTACAGATATACTACATATTCAATCCACATACTGTCCATAATGTCTATACATCCCATCACATATACAGTCATGGCCAAAATTGTTGGCACCCCTGAAATTTTTCCAGAAAATGAAGTATTTCTCACAGAAAAGTATTGAAATTACACATGTTTTGCTATGCACATGTTTATTTCCTTTGTGTGTATTGGAATAACACAAAAAAAACAGGAAAAAAGCCAATTTGACATAATTTCACACAAAACTCAAAAAATGGGCCGGACAAAATGATTGGCACCCTTAACTTAATATTTAGTTGCACACCCTTTGGAAAAAATAACTGAAATCAGTCGCTTCCTATAACCATCAATAAGCTTCTTACACCTCTCACCCGGAATTTTGGACCACTCTTCTTTTGCAAACTGCTCCAGGTCTCTCATATTGGATGGGTGCCTTTTCCCAACAGCAATTTTAAGATCTCTCCACAGGTGTTCAATGGGATTAAGATCTGGACTCATTGCTGGCCACTTCAGAACTCTCCAGCGCTTTGTTGCCATCCATTTCTGGGTGCTTTTTGAAGTATGTTTGGGGTCATTGTCCTGCTGGAAGACCCATGATCTCGGACGCAAACCCAGCTTTCTGACACTGGGCCCTACATTGCGACTCCAAAATCCTTTGGTAATCCTCAGATTTCATGATGCCTTGCACACAGTCAAGGCACCCAGTGCCAGAGGCAGCAAAACAACCCCAAAACATCTTTGAACCTCCACCATATTTGACTGTAGGTACTGTGTTCTTTTCTTTGAAGGCTTCATTACATTTTCGGTAAACAGTAGAACGATGTGCTTTACCAAAAAGCTCTATCTTGGTCTCATCTGTCCATAAGACGTTCTCCCAGAAGGAATTTGGCTTACTCATGTACATTTTGGCAAACTGTAGTCTTGCTTTTTTATGTCTCTGTGTCAGCAGTGGGGTCCTCCTGGGTCTCCTGCCATAGCGTTTCATTTCATTCAAATTTCGACGTATAGTTCGCGCTCGACACTGATGCACCCTGAGCCTGCAGGACAGCTTGAATTTCTTTGGAACTTGTTTGGGGCTGCTTATCCACCATCCGGACTATCCTGCGTTGCAACCTTTCATCAATTTTTCTCTTCCGTCCACGTCCAGGGAGATTAGCTACAGTGCCATGGGTTGCAAACTTCTTGATCATGTTGCGCACTGTGGACAAAGGAACATCTAGATCTCTGGAGATGGACTTGTAACCTTGAGATTGTTGATATTTTTCCACAATTTTGGTTCTCAAGTCCTCAGACAGTTCTCTTTTCCTCTTTCTGTTCTCCATGCTTAGTGTGGCACACACAGAAACACAATGCAAAGACTGAGTCAACTTCTCTCCTTTTTATCTGCTTTCAGGTGTGATTTTTAGATTGCCCACACCTGTTACTTGCCCCAGGTGAGTTTAAAGGAGCATCACATGCTTGGAACAAACTTATTTATCCACAATTTTGAAAGGGTGCCAATAACTTTGTCCGGCCCATTTTTTTAGTTTTGTGTTTTTTCTGTTTTTTTTTGTGTTATTCCAATACACACAAAGGAAATAAACATGTGCATAGCAAAACATGTGTAATTTCAATACTTTTCTGTGAGAAATACTTCATTTTCTGGAAAAATTTCAGGGGTGCCAACAATTTTGGCCATGACTGTATATATATATATATATATATATATAACATACATATTTATACTCCGGACTCCGACATTGCTTGTCGTAATATTTATATATTTCTTATTTCCAATCTTTTACTTTTAGATCTATGTGTGTTGTTGTGAATTGTTAGATATTACTGCACTGCTGTAGCTAGGAACACAAGCATTTTGCTACACCCACAATAACATCTGCTAAATATGTGTATGCGACCAATACAATTTGATTTAAATTTGATTTGTAAACAAGAGTAATAGTGACCAGTAGCAGGATAAATAGATAGATACTAATGGTAATGGCAATCAATAATCAATGAACAGCAGCATAGGTGTGAGGGGAGCAGTAGTTGTGTAATCTGTAAAATAAAGGTGCAATCCGTCAGATGTGGACATGCAAATTGCCTTTCATGTCTATGTCTATTAAATACCTGTAGTCTACCATACTATAGTAGTCTATAATGAATCATATCATAAGGAATTATTCTCTCATATCAGGTGAGAGGCAAACTTTTGGAACCTCATCCATCATGACAATTACGACTTTAAAAGTTGAAAAACAAACCGCATTTCCCCCATTAGATTGAATTATTTATACACAGTCTTATTAATGCTGACACATCACATTTTGATGTCTTGGTTTTTTAAGCAGTAGGCCTAGTTACACAATTGAGGAGTATTTTCCTTATTGCCTAAGGCTTCAGAGCAGGTCCTCTAATTCATCTTGTCATGACCTGGAAATTCCTGATCTTGTGTACCGGGCAGAGACTTCTGATCGTAATAGCCTGGTAGGACGAAGTTAGGGAATTCCAGCTGTTGGAAAACTCAACTCCTCCCTGGTCTGGGTGGAATATAAGAACAAGCTGCGGACCACAAACCAACACAAAACACGAGGGAGTTCAAACTGCCTGACTGACTAACTAACTAAGGAGCTGTAAGGTAAGAGATGACTCTGTAATATGATGCAGTCGCAGTTTAAGTCAGATAAATGATCTGTAAATATGTTAGCAATTCATATCGTAGCCTACGTTCTCTCTCACTCTTTCCATGTTTCTTTCAGTCTGTCACATCTGCAAGTATGAAGGTGCTTCTAGCTGGACTTGTTCTGACCCTTGTTGTGGGGGCTCAGGCCCAGTGGTACCGCTTCCCTGGTGAAGCTGCTCGAGGTCCGTTTTTACACTTTAATCATTGTTTCTTCATTGTTGACAGAAATAGATACAGAAATCAAGAGCAAAATTTGATGACTCCTTTAAAGTAATTGTTATTTCTTGAGGCTAGTGGTTTGAAAAGTTGTAATGTTCTTTGTAAGTGTCACACTCAACATCGGTGTACTCCTGACCCTGCAGGTGCTAAAGACATGTGGCGTGCATACGGCGACATGAAGGACGCCAACTGGAAAAACTCAGACAAGTACTTCCACGCCCGGGGCAACTATAATGCTGCCAGGAGAGGACCAGGGGGCAGGTGGGCAGCAGGAGTCATCAGGTGGGTGATTCTCAAATATCTGAGAGACGCTTATAATGTGGTTCAGTTGGTCATCAACTGATCTCACAAAAGTTTCTCCTTTCTCTATTTAGTTCTTTATGACACTTTTTGTTTAAAAAAGTGTCTGGTCAGAGAGACAATTTTACCATTATTCGTTCACTGTCATTGACGAGTAACTTATGTAATATTTATGCTCTCTCAGTGATGCCCGGGAGATGGTTCAGGGTTCCAGTGGTCGAGGACACGAGGACTCAGCAGCTGACCAGGCGGCTAACCGCTGGGGACGCAATGGAGGTGACCCCAACCGCTACAGACCCAAAGGACTCCCCAAGAAGTACTGAATCAAAAATAAAATGAGATTACTAGCCAAACTGAAAGGACCACATTCCAAATAAATATATTGCACTTAATTACTGCTTTTGGTAAAAATGTAATATTCTCAAAAAAAATTTTGCCCAAATGTTCTGCTAATAGACAGGTACATGGTAGTGAAACTTAGTGTACACTGTATTTCAAAAGTGTTGCAAAAATAAAGTGATTACACAACTAGAGACCGATTGTCTTTCTGTAGTCAGTATGATACGACTGGGAAGGTTGGAAAGAAATGTTGAAATCCTGAAATGTACACTCAAATGATCTGGTGTTTACATTTTCCCTGCTTGCAACAGGCAACCGGTCAGCCCTTTACAACTAGTAACAGGGACTTTTGGACAGTGGGGCAGCCGTACATAGTACATGTTTTTCATAGGATAGGCATAGAAGAAGCTGAGAAAAACATAGGAGACATAGAAGAAGCTAAGATGAATGCAGGTGACGTAGTGACGTGAACTTTGAGGGTGCAACAACAATTCGGAGCCGCTAGAGGTCATTCAATTCTTTGCCTCTGCTCATCCCCAAGCTCCCTCCCTCCTGCCAACACAACACACACCGTGTCCTCCCCTCCTCACTTACAATAGATGCTGGTTTAATTGACCACTGATCCACCAGGCCAATTTGTTGAGTGTAGCGATATAGCAGGGAATCCTGCTATTAGTGGGGCAGGGCAGGTAAGGAGGCCTGCAGGTACAGTATAGGCTTGAACATGTGGTCCAGGAGGATAAAAAGTTGGAGACCGTCAGTTCATGACAAATGACAATTATAATATTGATATCTGCCACTTCCATTTCAGTATATTTGTTAATCATTGAGGGTTACTGATGAAATCATTGTGAAAATAGAGACATGCTCTGGAACAAAACTGGTACCTGGCTTTCCTTGTTGTGACATCACAGGAGAAACATTGGGAGAGAGGGCAAAAGGGAGAGGATGGATGCCCCTACTGTTAATCAATGAAACATGACAGTTTGAATTAGGATTTCATTTAACATACTGAGCAACTCTATAAAGACTGGTGTAAGCGTCTAGGTGTTAGTTTGAGTGTGTGAGTGAGTATGTGAACAAGAGTGGCAATATAGGTGTGATAGGCAGATATATATGTAAACAGGGCTGGAAAGTGACTGGTAGCAAGAATATATAAATATGTATGGTAATATACCAGTGGTAATATATACAGTGCCTTCAGAAAGTATTCAGACCCCTTGACTTATTCCATATTTTGTTGTGTTACAGCTTGAATTCAAAATGGATTAAAACAAATTAAACAATGCTCACCGATCTACACACAATACCTCATAATAACAAAGTGAAAATATGTTTTTAGAATTTTTTGCAAATGTATTGAAAATGAAATACAAAAATATCTTATTTACATAAGTATTCACACCCCTGAGTCAATACATGTTAGAATAACATTTGGCAGCGATTACAGCTGTGAGTCTTTCTGGGTAAGTCTCTAAGAGCTTTGCACAGCTGGATTGTACAATATTTGCACATTATTCTTTAAAAAAATCTTAATGGTCTGTCAAGTTGGTTGTTGATCATTGCTAGACAGCCATTTTCAAGTCTTGCCATAGATTTTCAAGCCGATTTAAGTCAAAACTGTAACTAGGCCACTCAGGAACATTCAATGTCGTCTTGGTAAGCATCTCCAGTGTATATTTGGCCTTGTGTTTTAGGTTATTGTCCTGCTGAAAGGTGAATTTGTCTCCCAGCGTCCGTTGGAAAGCAGACTGAACCACGTTTTCCTCTAGGATTTAGCCTGTGCTTAGCTCTATTCCATTTCTTTTGATAAAAAAAAAAACTCCCTAGTCCTTACCAATGACAAGCATACCCATAACATGATGTAGCCACCACCATGCTTGAAAATATGAAGAGTGGGACTCAGTGATGTGTTGTGTTGCATTTGCCCCAAGCATAACACCTTGTATTCAGGACATACATTTCATTTCTTAGCCAATTTATTTGCAGTTTGCATGTTCTGGAATATCTGTACAGTTCACTCTGTCATTTGGGTTAGTATTTTTGGAGTAACTACAATGTTTTTGATCCATCCTCAATTTTCTCCTATCACAGCCATTAAACTCAGTAACTGTTTTAAAATCACTATTGGCCTCATGGTGAAATCCCAGAAAGGTTTCCTTCTTCCCCGACAACTAAGTTAGGAAAGACGCCTGTATCTTTGTAGTGACTGGGTGTATAGATACACCATCCAAAGTGTAATGAATAACTTCACCATTCTCAAAGGGATATTCAATGTCTGCTTTTTACATTTATTTTTATCCATCTACAGATTTTCTCCAGAAAATCACATTGTAGGATTTTTTATGAATTTATTTGCAAATTATGATGGAAAATAAGTATTTGGTCAATAACAAAAGTTTCTCAATACTTTGTTATATACCCTTTGTTGGCAATGACACAGGTCAAACGTTTTCTGTAAGTCTTCACAAGGTTTTCACACACTGTTGCTTGTATTTTGGCCCATTCCTCCATGCAGATCTCCTCTAGAGCAGTGATGTTTTGGGGCTGTCGCTGGGCAACACAGACTTTCAACTCCCTCCAAAGATTTTATATGGGGTTGAGATCTGGAGACTGGCTTGGCCACTCCAGGACCTTGAAATGCTTCTTACGAAGCCACTCCTTCGTTGCCCGGGTGGTGTGTTTGGGATCATTGTCATGCTGAAAGACCCAGCCACGTTTCATCTTCAATGCCCTTGCTGATGGAAGGAGGTTTTCACTCAAAATCTCACGATACATGGCCCCATTCATTCTTTCCTTTACACGGATCAGTCGTCCTGGTCCCTTTGCAGAAAAACAGCCCCAAAGCATGATGTTTCCACCCCCCATGCTTCACAGTAGGTATGGTGTTCTTTGGATGCAACTCAGCATTCTTTGTCCTCCAAACACGACGAGTTGAGTTTTTACCAAAAAGTTATATTTTGGTTTCATCTGACCATATGACATTCTCTCAATCCTCTTCTGGATCATCCAAATGCACTCTAGCAAACTTCAGACGGGCCTGGACATGTACTGGCTTAAGCAGGGGGGACACGTCTGGCACTGCAGGATTTGAGTCCCTGGCGGCGTAGTGTGTTACTGATGGTAGGCTTTGTTACTTTGGTCCCAGCTCTCTGCAGGTCATTCACTAGGTCCCCCCGTGTGGTTCTGGGATTTTTGCTCACCGTTCTTGTGATCATTTTGACCCCCACGGGGTGAGATCTTGCGTGGAGCCCCAGATCGAGGGAGATTATCAGTGGTCTTGTATGTCTTCCATTTCCTAATAATTGCTCCCACAGTTGATTTCTTCAAACCAAGCTGCTTACCTATTGCAGATTCAGTCTTCCCAGCCTGGTGCAGGTCTACAATTTTGTTTCTGGTGTCCTTTGACAGCTCTTTGGTCTTGGCCATAGTGGAGTTTGGAGTGTGACTGTTTGAGGTTGTGGACAGGTGTCTTTTATACTGATAACAAGTTCAAACAGGTGCCATTAATACAGGTAACGAGTGGAGGACAGAGGAGCCTCTTAAAGAAGAAGTTACAGGTCTGTGAGAGCCAGAAATCTTGCTTGTTTGTAGGTGACCAAATACTTATTTTCCACCATAATTTGCAAATAAATTCATAAAAAATCCTACAATGTGATTTTCTGGATATTTTTTTCTCAATTTGTCTGTCATAGTTGACGTGTACCTATGATGAAAATTACAGGCCTCTCTCATCTTTTTAAGTGGGAGAACTTGCACAATTGATGGCTGACTAAATACTTTTTTTCCCCACTGTATCAATAGGTGCCCTTCTTTGCGAGGCATTGGAAAACCTCTCTGGTCTTTGATGTTGAATCTGTGTTTGAAATTCACTGCTCGACTAAGGGACCTTACAGATAATTGTATGAGTAGGGTACAGAGATTAAGTAGTCATTCAAAAATCATGTTAAATACTATTATTGCACACAGTGTGAGTCCATGCAGCTTATTATTTTACATTTACATTTTAGTCATTTAGCAGACGCTCTTATCCAGAGCGACTTACAGGAGCAAATTAACAATGTTATGAATACAACTCACATCTGCTGTCGACATCAGGATAAGATTTGAGGGCCCTAGTCAGCTCCAAAAGTGGTTATAGCTTTAACTGCATGCTGACAGTGAATTCAAAGCCATTCAGTGTATAGCTAAACTACAAACATAATTTTACCAGGTTCCCGTGAAGCAATTGTAACGACAGTCCACCACAACATACCCAAGAGTTTCCTATTATGTGACTTGTTAAGCACATTTTTACTCCTGAACTTATTTAGGCTTGCCATAACAAAGGGATTGAATACTTATTGACTCAAGACATTTCAGCTTTTCATTTTTATGACTTTGTAAAAGTTTCTAAAAACTTTGACATTATGGGGTATTGTGTGTAGGCCAGTGACACAAAATCTCAATTAAACCATTTAAAATTCAGTCTGTAACAAACACAACAAAATGTGAACAGAGTAAATGGCTGTGAATACTTTCTGAAGGCACTGTACCCGTCGACAGCAGAGGGAGCACACCCCCATCCACATCGACGGGGCCGCAGTGGAGAAGGTGAAAGTTCCTCGGCGTGCACATCACTGACAATCTGAAATGGTCCACACACAGACAGTGTGGTGAAGAAGGTGCAACAGTACCTCTTCAACCTCAGGAGGCTGAAGAAATCCATCTTGGCTCCTAAGACCCTCACATACTTTTACATATGCATCCTGTCGGGCTGTATCACCGCCTGGTACAGGGAACTGCATCGCCCGCAACCACAGGGCTCTCCACTGGGTGGTGCGGTCTGCCCAACGCATCACCGGGGGCACACTGCCTGCCCTCCAGGACACCTACAGCACCCGATGTCAAAGGAAGGCCAAAAAGAAAATCAAAGACGTCAACCATCGGAGCCATGGCCTGTTCACCTTGCTATCATCCAGAAGGCAAGGTCAGTACAGGAGCATCAAAGCTGGGACCGAGAGACTGAAAAACAGCATCTATCTCAAGGCCTGTTAAATAGCCATCACTAGCGGCCTCCACCCAGTACCCTGCCCTGAACTTAGTAACTGTCACTAGCCGGCTACCACCCGGTTACTCAACCCCTGCACCTTAGAGGCTGCTGCCCCTATGTACAGTGCCTTGCAAAGTATTCATCCCCCCATGGCGTTTTTCCTATTTTGTTGCATTACAACCTGTAATTTAAATGGATTTTTTAGTTGGATTTCATGTAATGGACATACACAAAATATTCCAAATTGGTGATGTGAAATGAAAAAAATTATTTGTTTCAAAAAATTGTAAAAAATAAATAACGGAAAAGTGGTGTGTGCATATGTATTCACCCCCTTTGCTATGAAGCCCGTAAATAAGATCCGTTGCAACCAGTTACCTTCAGAAGTCACATAATTAGTTAAATAAAGTCCACCTGTGTGCAATCTAAGTGTCACATGATCTGTCACATGATCTCAGTATATATTCACCTGTTCTGAAAGGCCCCAGAGTCTGCAACACCACTAAGCAAGGGGCACCACCAAGCAAGCGGCACCATAAATACCAAGGAGCTATCCAAACAGGTCAGGGACAAAGTTGTGGTGAAGTACAGATCAGGGTTGGGTTATAAAAAAATATCAGAAACTTTGAACATCCCACTGAGCACCATTAAATCCATTATTAAACAATTTAAAGAATATGGCACCACAACAAACCTGCCAAGAGAGGGCCGCCCACCAAAATTCACGGACCAGGCGAGTAGGGCATTAATCAGAGAGGCAACAAAAAGACAGAAGATAACCCTTAAGGAGCTGCAAAGCTCCACAGCAGAGATTGGAGTATCTGTCCATAGGACCACTTTAATCTGTGCACTCTACAGAGCTGGGCTTTACGGAAGAGTGGCCAGACACTTAAAGACAAAAATAAGCAAACACGTTTGGTGTTCGCCAAAAGCCATGTGGGAGACTCCCCAAACATATGGAAGAAGGTACTCTGGTCAGATGAGACTAAAATGGAACTTTTTGGCCATCAAGGAAAACGCTATGTCTGGCGCAAACCCAACAACTCTCATCACCCCGAGAACACCATCCCCACAGTGAAGCATGGTGGTGGCAGCATCATGCTGTGGGGATGTTTTTCATTGGCAGGGACTGGGAAACTTGTCAGAATTGAAGGAATGATGGATGGCGCTAAATACAGGGAAATTCTTGAGGGAAACCTGTTTCAGTCTTCCAGAGATTTGAGACTGGGACAGAGGTTCACCTTCCAGCAGGACAATGACCCTAAGCATACTGCTAAAGCAACACTTGAGTGGTTTAAGGGGAAACATTTAAATGTCTTGGAATGGCCTAGTCAAAGCCCAGACCTCAATCCAATTGAGAATCTGTGGTATGACCTAAAGATTGCTGCACTCCAGCGGAACCCATCCAACTTGAAGGAGCTGGAGCAGATTTGCCTTGAAGAATGGGCAAAAAGTTGCTAGATGTGCCAAGCTTATAGAGACATACCCCAAGAGACTTGCTGCAAAAGGTGGCTCTACAAATTATTGACTTTGGGGGGGTGAATAGTTATGCACGCTCAAGGTTTCAGTTTTTTTGTCTTATTTCTTGTTTGTTTCACAATAAAAAGATGTTGTATCTTCAAAGTGGTAGGCATGTTGTATAAATCAAATGATACAAACCCCCCAAAAATCTATTTTAATTCCAGGTTGTAAGGCAACAAAATAGGAAAAATGCCAAGGGGCTTTGCAGCTCCTTCAGGGTTATCTTTGGTCTCTTTGTTGCCTCTCTGATTAATGCCCTCCTTGCCTGGTCCGTGAGTTTTGGTGGGCGGCCCTCTCTTGGCAGGTTTGTTGTGGTGCCATATTCTTTCCATTTTTTTATAATGGATTTAATGGTGCTCCGTGGGATGTTCAAAGTTTCTGATATTTTTTTATAACCCAACCCTGATCTGTACTTCTCCACAACTTTGTCCCTGACCTGTTTGGAGAGCTCCTTGGTCTTCATGGTGCTGCTTGCTTGGTGGTGCCCCTTGCTTAGTGGTGTTGCAGACTCTGGGGCCTTTCAGAACAGGTGTATATATACTGAGATCATGTGACAGATCATGTGAGAATTAGATTGCACACAGGTGGACTTTATTTAACTAATTATTTGACTTCTGAAGGTAATTGGTTGCACCAGATCTTATTTACGGGCTTCATAGCAAAGGGGGTGAATACATATGCACGCACCACTTTTCCGTTATTTTTATTTTTTTATTTTTTTGAAACAAGCTATTTATTTCATTTCACTTCACCAATTTGGAGTATTTTGTGTATGTCCATTACATGAGATCCAAATAAAAATCCATATAAATTACAGCTTGTAATGCAACAAAATACGAAAAACGCCAAGGGGGATGAATACTTTTGCAAGGCACTGTACATACACATGCATATACACATACAGTGGGGAGAACAAGTGTTTGATACACTGCTGATTTTGCAGGTTTTCCTACTTACAAAGCATGTAGAGGTCTGTAATTTTTTATCATAGGTACACTTCAACTGTGAGAGACAGAATCTAAAACAAAAATCCAGAAAATCACATTGTATGATTTTTAAGTAATTAATTTGCATTTTATTGCATGACATAAGTATTTGATCACCTACCAACCAGTAAGAATTAAGGCTCTCACAGACCTGTTCGTTTTTCTTTACGAAGCCCTCCTGTTCTCCACTCATTACCTGTATTAACTACACCTGTTTGAACTTGTTACCTGTATAAAAGACACCTGTCCACACACTCAATCAAACAGACTCCAACCTCTCCACAATGGCCAAGACCAGAGAGCTGTGTAAGGATATCAGGGATAAAATTGTAGACCTGCACAAGGCTGGGATGGGCTACAGGACAATAGGCAAGCAGCTTGGTGAGAAGGCAACAACTGTTGGCGCAATTATTAGAAAATGGAAGAAGTTCAAGATGACGGTCAATCACCCTCGGTCTGGGGCTCCATGCAAGATCTCACCTCGTGGGGCATCAATGATCATGAAGAAGGTGAGGGATCAGCCCAGAACTACACGGCAGGACCTGGTCAATGACCTGAAGAGAGCTGGGACCACAGTCTCAAAGAAAACCATTAGTAACACACTACGCCGTCATAGATTAAAATCCTGCAGCGCACGCAAGGTCCCCCTGCTCAAGCCAGTGCATGTCCAGGCCCGTCTGAAGTTTGCCAATGACCATCTGGATGATCCAGAGGAGGAATGGGAGAAGGTCATGTGGTCTGATGAGACAAAAATATAGCTTTTGGTCTAAACTCCACTCGCCGTGTTTGGAGGAAGAAGAAGGATGAGTACAACCCCAAGAACACCATCCCAACCGTGAAGCATGGAGGTGGAAACATCATTCTTTGGGGATGTTTTTCTGAAAAGGGGACAGGACGACTGCACCGTATTGAGGGGAGGATGGATGGGGCCATGTATCGCAAGATCTTGGCCTTCCCTCAGTAAGAGCATTGAAGATGGGTCGTGGCTGGGTCTTCCAACCCGAAACACACAGCCAGGGCAACTAAGGAGTGGCTCCGTAGAAGCATCTCAAGGTCCTGGAGTGACCTAGCCAGTCTCCAGACCTGAACCCAATAGAAAATCGTTGGAGGGAGCTGAAAGTCTGTATTGCCCAGCGACAGCCCCGAAACCTGAAGGATCTGGAGAAGGTCTGTATGGAGGAGTGGGCCAAAATCCCTGCTGCAGTGTGTGCAAACCTGGTCAAGACCTACAGGAAACGTATGATCTCTGTAATTGCAAACAAAGGTTTCTGTACCAAATATTAAGTTCTGCTTTTCTGATGTATCAAAAACTTATGTCATGCAATAAAATGCAAATTCATTACTTAAAATCATACAATGTGATTTTCTGGATTTTTGTTTTAGATTACGTCTCTCACAGTTGAAGTGTACCTATGATAAAAATTACAGACCTCTACATGCTTTGTAAGTAGGAAAACCTGCAAAATCGGCAGTGTATCAAATACTTGTTCTCCCCACTGTACATACATTTAAATACACATACATACAGTTGAAGTCGGAAGTTTACATACACTTAGTTTGGAGGCATTAAAACTCGTTTTTCAATCACTCCACTAATTTCTTGTTAACAAACTATAGTTTTGGCAAGTCGGTTAGGACATCTACTTTGTGCATGAGACAAGTAATTTTTCCAACAATTGTTTACAGACAGATTATTTCACTTATAATTCACTGTATCACAATTCCAGTGGGTCAGAAGTTAACATACACTAAGTTGACTGTGCCTTTAAACAGCTTGGAAAATTCCAGAAAATGATGTCATGGCTTTAGAAGCTTCTGATAGGCTAATTGACATCATTTGAGTCAATTGGAGGTCTACCTGTGGATGTATTTCAAGGCCTACCTTCAAACTTAGTGCCTCTTTGCTTGACATCATGGGAAAATCAAAATAAATCAGCCAGGATCTCAGAAAAAAAATTGTAGACCTCCACAAGTCTGGTTCATCCTTGGGAGCAATTTCCAAACACCTGAAGGTACCACGTTCATCTGTACAAACAATAGTACGCAAGTATAAACACCATGGGACCACGCAGCCATCCTACCGCTCAGGAAAGAGACGCGTTCTGACTCCTAGAGATGAACGTACTTTGGTGCAAAAAGTGCAAATCAATCCCAGAGCAACAGCAAAGGACTTTGTGAAGATGCTGGAGGAAACAGGTACAAAAGTATCTATATCCACAGTAAAACGAGTCCTATATCGACATAACCTGAAAGGCCGCTCAGCAAGGAAGAAGCCACTGCTCCAAAACCACCATAGAAAAGCCAGACTACGGTTTGCAACTGCACATGGGGACAAAGATCTTACTTTTTGGAGAAATGTCCTCTGGTCTGATGAAACAAAAATAGAACTGTTTGGCCATAATGACCATCGTTATGTTTGAAGGAAAAAGGGGGTTGCTTGCAAGCAGAAGAACAGCATCCCAAACGTGAAGCATGGGGGTGGCAGCATCATGCTGTGGGGATGCTTTGCTGCAGGAGGGACTGGTGCACTTCACAAAATAGATGGCATCATGAGGAAGGAAAATCATGTGGATATATTGAAGGAACATCTCAAGACATCAGTCAGGAAGTTAAAGCTTGGTAGCAAATGTGTCTTCCAAATAGACAATGACCCCAAGCATACTTCCAAAGTTGTGGCAAAATGGCTTAAGGACAACAAAGTCAAGGTATTGGAGTGGCCATCACAAAGCCCTGACCTCAATCCTATAGAAAATGTGTGGGCAGAACTGAAAAACGTGTGCGAGCAAGGAGTCCTACAAACCTGACTCACCATCTCTGTCAGGAGGAATGGGCCAAAATTCACCCAACTTATTGTGGGACACTTGTGGGAACGCTACCTGGAAATGTTTGACCCAAGTTAAACAATTTAAAGGCAATGCTACCAAATACTAATTGAGTGTATGTAAACTTCTGACCCACTGGGAATGTGATGAAATAAATAAAAGCTGAAATAAATCATTCTCTCTACTATTATTCTGACATTTCACATTCTTAAAATAAAGTGGTGATCCTAACTGACCTAAGACAGGGAAGTTTTACTAGGATTAAATGTCAGGAATTGTGAAAAACTGAGTCTAAATTTATTTGGCTAAGGTGTATGTAAACTTCCGACTTCAACTGTACAGTGAGGGAAAAAAGTATTTGATCCCCTGCTGATTTTGTACGTTTGCCCACTGACAAAGACATGATCAGTCTATAATTTTAATGGTAGGTTTATTTGAACAGTGAGAGACAGAAAAACAACACGAAAATCCAGAAAAACGCATGTCAAAAATGTTATAAATTGATTTGCATTTTAATGAGGGAAATAAGTATTTGACCCCTCTGCAAAACATGACTTAGTACTTGGTGGCAAAACCCTTTTTGGCAATCACAGAGGTCAGATGTTTCTTGTAGTTGGCTACCAGGTTTGCACACATCTCAGGAGGGATTTTGTCCCACTCCTCTTTGCAGATCTTCTCCAAGTCATTAAGGTTTCGAGCCTGACGTTTGGCAACTCGAACCTTCAGCTCCCTCCACAGATTTTCTATGGGATTAAGGTCTGGAGATTGGCTAGGCCACTCCAGGACCTTAATGTGCTTCTTCTTGAGCCACTCCTTTGTTGCCTTTGCCGTGTGTTTTGGGTCATTATCCTGCTGGAATACCCATCCACGACCCATTTTCAATGCCCTGGCTGAGGGAAGGAGGTTCTCACCCAAGATATGACGTGTACATGGCCCCGTCCATCGTCCCTTTGATGCGGTGAAGTTGTCCTGTCCCCTTAGCAGAAAAACACCCCCAAAGCATAATGTTTCCACCTCCATGTTTGACGGTGGGGATGGTGTTCTTGGGGTCATAGGCAGCGCATTCCTCCCTCCCCCTCCAAACACGGCGAGTTGAGTTGATGCGAAAGAGCTCCATTTTGGTCTCATCTGACCACAACACTTTCACCCAGTTCTCCTCTGAATCATTCAGATGTTCATTGGCAAACTTCAGACGGCCCTGTATATGTGCTTTCTTGAGCAGGGGGACCTTGCGAGGCGCTGCAGGTTTCAGTCCTTGACGGCGTAGTGTGTTAGCAATTGTTTTCGTGGTCACTATGGTCCCAGCTGCCTTGAGATCATTGACAAGATCCTCCCGTGTAGTTCTGGGCTGATTCTCACCGTTCTCATGATCATTGCAACTCCACGAGGTGAGATCTTGCATGGAGCCCCAGGCCAAGGGAGATTGACAGTTCTTTTGTGTTTCTTCCATATTGCGAATAATCGCACCAACTGTTGTCACCTTCTCACCAAACTGCTTGGCGATGGTCTTGTAGCCCAATCCAGCCTTGTATAGGTCTACAATCTTGTCCCTGACATCCTTGGAGAGCTCTTTGGTCTTGGCCATGGTGGAGAGTTTGGAATCTGATTTATTGATTGCTTCTGTGGGCAGGTGTCTTTTATACAGGTAACAAGCTGAGATTAGAAGCACTCCCTTTAAGAGTGTGCTCCTAATCTCAGCTCGTTACCTGTATAAAAGACACCTGGGAGCCAGAAATCTTTCTGATTGAGAGGGGTCAAATACTTATTTCCCTCATTAAAATGCAAAATCAATTTATAACATTTTTGACATGCGTTTTTCTGGATTTTGTTGTTGTTATTCTGTCTCTCACTGTTCAAATAAACCTACCATTAAAATGATAGACTGATCGTTTCTTTGTCAGTGGGCAAACGTACAAAATCAGCAGGGGATCAAATACTTTTTTCCCTCACTGTATATATACATATCATTT
This sequence comes from Coregonus clupeaformis, assembly GCF_020615455.1. Lineage (NCBI taxonomy): Eukaryota > Metazoa > Chordata > Actinopteri > Salmoniformes > Salmonidae > Coregonus > Coregonus clupeaformis. The sequence goes on along the minus strand of NW_025536015.1, from coordinate 29,194 downwards.
AAAAAATATAAATGTCCCTTTATTACTTTCCAACCCCACCACCCCTTCCCTAATTGGAGTAAACTAGTGAACAACAACGCTTAGGCCTCTACTTCCAGCTTCTACATACTATATACATTTTATGGACATAGTCAATCTTACAATAATTATATTTTGTTTGTTTTTACTCCTGAACTTCCTCTACCCTCAACCTCTCCGATCATTTTTATGACGTCCATCCGGTTTGCTTCTATATGCCATATCTTTCTAACTGTGCTCTTTCACAAAAGCTCTCAACCTATAACCTATATACTTATTATGGACACAGTATGCTTTACATTAGTTATCTTGTTGTTATTAGTTGTTTTTAGTTGTTATTAGTCCCATCCTTCAGCTCAATTCAACACCTCCCATCTATCTCTTAACACCATTCATATTGGATTTATATTTGCCATATATTTTTCAACTGTACTGAGATGTTTCACAAAAGTTCTGAACCCTTCTATTCTCATTGTTAATATACAGATTGTAAATTAAAAATAAATATTTTTGCCAAAAGTATTATTATATTATTGATCGATTGACTATGACTTTTCAGATCACCCAGTAGTGCTATCTGCAGGATTAGCTCCAGGTAAATATTGCAATCCTTCAGTCTTTCCTGTGACCAAAAACAAGCTACAAATGGACAGTACCAAAACAAATGATCTAATGATTCTGTCTCTTCGCAGCAAAATCTGCAGAGCTGGGAAGATTGTATCCCCCATATAAATACAATTATATTGGTAGCAAGAATTTTGTATAATAATTTAAATAAAAAAATTCTAAGTTTTGAATCCGGCATCGTTTTGCGGATCAGTTCATAAACACTATGCCATGGAATTGGTACTTCAAAAATCTCTTCCCAACTATTTTGCAATCTATATGGGACAGCTGTCAATCCTTTGGTCCTTAAATGAAACTGGTGTACTTTTTTATTTATCACAATTTTCTTTAACCAATTATGTTCTTTAACGCAGGGCCGACAGACAAGTTCCTTACTTTTTCCCCAGTAATGCTGCAATTATTTGGTTGTAATTTTGGGTAGAGCAGACATTTCCATATGTTTTTGTTAGCTGCATGTGCGACATAACTCCACCAGTCCTACCTATGATATCATTTATGAAGATTATACCTTTTTTAAACATTTTTAAAACATAATGTGTTTTTTCAATTAGCATATTTGAGTTTAACCACAATATTTGTTGTATTATTTGTTCTGTCATTTCTAGAGGATAAAATTGAAATTGCAACCAACTTTCTATGGCTTGTTTTAGAAATAGTGATATTTGGGAGATGATTTCCTTTTCAAATAACTGAAAGTGAGAGGTTGTAATCTGAATAAAGGGGAAAAGGCCATTCTTGAACATGAGGTGAGACAATCTTACTAATTTGCTAGAGAACCATTTTGGATTTAAGAATAACTTTTGTATGACTGAAGCTTTTAGTGATAGGTCTAATGCTTTAATATTTAATCATTTCTGTCCTCCGAATTCATATTAATTATATAAATAGGCCCGTTTAATTTTGTCTGGCTTGCTGTTCCAAATAAAATTGAATATTTTTACTCATATAATTTAAAAAAACAGTTTGCTAGGCGTAGGCAAGACCATAAGCAAATAGGTAAACTGGGACAATACTAAAGAGTTAATCAGGGTGATTTTTCCACAAATAGACAGGTATTTACCTTTCCATGGTAGCAAGATCTTATCTATTTTTGCTAACTTTCTATTAAAATGTATTGGAGTGAGATCATTTATTTCATTTGGGATATGTATTCCGAGTATATCCACATCACCATCAGACCATTTTATTGGTAAACTACATGGTAATGTAAAATTGTATTTTTTTTGTGATCCAATATGTAATATAGTACATTTATCATAATTTGGTTGTAACCATAGAGGTTAGAAAATGTATCTAGATCCTCTATGAGGCTGTGGAGGGTTTCAAGTTGTGGATTTAAAAGAAAACATCAATCATCAGCATACAATGACACCTTTGTTTTTAAGCCCTGGATTTCTAATCCCTTGATATTATTGTTGGATCTGAATTTAATAGCTAACATTTCGATGGCCATAGTGGACAACCTTGTTTTACTCCTCTTGACAGTTTAAAACTTTCAGAGAAATAGCCATTATTTATTATTTTACACCTAGGATTACTATACATGATTTTAACCCACTCTAAATGCTCCAGGCATTTATATATAAACTCCAGTCGTACTTTATCAAATGCCTTCTCAAAATCTGCTATGAAGAGCAGGCCTGGTTTCCCCAGATTTTTCATAGTGTTCTATTGTTTCCAGTACTTGCCTTATATTATCTCCAATGTATCGTCCATGTAAAAAACCTGTCTGATTAGAATGAATAATGTCCGACAATACCTTTTTAATTCTATGTGCTATACATTTTTCTAGAATTTTTGCATCACAACACTGAAGTGTAAGGGGCATCCAATTTTTTTAATAGACTGGATCTTTATATTTCCCACTTGTATCCTGTTTCAGTAATAATTCAATCATACCTTCTTCTTGAGTGTCTGATAATCTACCATTTACATAGGAGTTGTTAAAACATGCTAATAACGGTCCTCTGAGTATATCAAAAAGTTTTGGTATACCTCGACTGGTATGCCAGATGCTGGTTTAATTGACCACTGATCCACCAGGCCAATTTGTTGAGTGTAGCGTTATAGTAGTTAATCCTGCTATTAGTGGGGCAGGGCAGGTAAGGAGGCCTGCAGGTACAGTATAGGCTTGAACATGTGGTCCAGGAGGATAAAAAGTTGTAGACCGTCAGTTCATGACAAATGACAATTATAATATTGATATCTGCCACTTCTATTTCTGTATGTTTGTTAATCATTGAGGGTCACTGATGAAATCATTGTGAAAACAAAACTGGTGCCAGGCTTTCCTTGTTGTGACATCACAGTAGAAACATGGGGAGAGAGGGCAAAGGGGAGAGGATGGCTGTACCTACTGATATTCAATGGAACATGACAGTTTGAATTTCATTTAATATACTGTGTATCTCTATTGAGACCGGAGGTTAGATGAATAGGCTATGTATAAGTTAACGCAGATAGAGAATATTAGTGTATAGAACTAGCATACAGTTAGGCTTTTGAACATAACAACTCATTATTACAGAATGCAGAATTGCAGGCATACTGTAAAATATGCACAGACACATAATGTATTGATGAGCCTGACCACACATCCACACAAGCAACCAATGAGAGTATGGTCCAAAGTTACCACCTTCTTTGGAACAGACTTTGATCAGAGACAGAGAGAGAGAGAGAGAGAGAGAGAGAGAGAGAGAGAGAGAGAGAGGTGAGCTGAGACACCCACACAGAGGAATTGTAACTCAGGTACAGTGCATTCGGAAAGAATTCAGACCCCTTGACCATTTCCACATTTTGTTACATTACAGCCTTACTCTAAAATGGATTTAGTTTGTAAAAAATCCTTATCAATCTACACACAATACCCCATAATGACAAAGTGAAAACAGGTTTTTAGAAATGTTTGCAAATGTATAACAAATAAAAAACAGAAAAACCTTATTTACATAAGTATTCAGACTATTTGCTATGAAACTCGAAATTGAGCTCAGGTGCATCCTGTTTCCATTGATCATCCTTGAGATGTTTCTACAACTTCATTGGAGTCCACCTGTGGTAAATTCAATTGATTGGACATGATTTGGAAAGGCACACACCTGTCTATATAAGGTCCCACAGTTGACAGTGCATGACAGAGCAAAAACCAAGCCATGAGGTCGAAGAAATTGTCCGTAGACCTCCGAGACAGGATTGTGTCGAGGTACAGATCTGAGGAAGGGTACCAACAAATTTCTGCAGCATTGAAGGTCCCCAAGAACGCAGTGGCCTCCATCATTCTTAAATGGAAGAAGTTTGGAAACACCAAGACTCTCCCTAGAGATAGCCGCCCAGCCAAACTGAGCAAACGGGGGAGAAGGGCCTTGGTCAGGGAGGTGAACAAGAACCCGATGGTCACTCTGACAGAGCTCCAGAGTTCCTCTGTGGAGATGGGAGAACCTTCCACTCCACCAATCAGGCCTTTATGGTAGAGTGGCCAGACGGAAGCCACTCCTCAGTAAAAGGCACATGACAGCCCGCTTGGAGTTTGCCAAAAGGCACCCAAAGGACTCAGACCATGAGAAACAAGATTATCTGGTCTGATGAAACCAAGATTGAACTCATTGGCCTGAATGCCAAGCGTCACGTCTGGAGGAAACCTGGTACCATCCCTACAGTGAAGCATGGTGGTTGCAGCATCATGCTGTTGGGATGTTTTTCAGCGGCAGGGACTGGGAGAAACTCCTCAAATACAGGTGTGCCAAGCTTGTAGCTTCATACCCAAGAAGACTTGAGGCTTTAATCGCTGCCAAAGGTGCTTCAACAAAGTAAAAAATATATATATACGTATATGCCATTTAGCAGACGCTTTTATCCAAAGTGACTTACAGTCATGCGTGTATAAAGTTTTGTGTATGGGTGGTCCCGGGGATCGAACCCACTACCCTGGCATTACAAGCGCCGTGCTCTACCAGCTGAGCTACAGAGGACCACTGAGTAAAGTACTGAGTAAAGGTTCTGGATACTTATGTAAATGTTATATTTCAGTTTTTTAATTTATTAGGTTGATGAGAGAAAAAAACGATGTAATTAATTTTAGAATAAGGCTGTAACGTAACAAAATGTGGAAAAAGTCAAGGGGTCTGAATACTTTCCGAATGCACTGTATATGGCTTTCCTAGGCTTTTCTCTTTTTGTCACACTTAATTTGAAAATATGAACTTTAGGGCTCAAAGTGCGGTCAATAGCAATAGATATTGCAATATCAATATCATAGATTTAGCAATATATTGATAAACTTCACCTGAGATGTGTAGCAACAGGGTTCAGCTTCACCAAGTGGAAGTAGATGAGCATCAGCAGTTTTACTCAGCATCGATGTGCTGAGCCTTGAAATAACAGCTAGGAATACATAAGCATCATTTCTTGATCACCTGATCTGTGTATTTTTATTTTTAAAAATCTTTATTTAACTAGGCAAGTCAGTTAAGAACAAATTCTTATTTACAATGACGGCCTACACCGCCAAACCCGGGCGACGCTAAGCCAACTGTGCGCCGCCCTATGGGACTCCCAATCACGGCCGGTTGTGATACAGCCTGGAATCGAACCAGGGGGTCTGTAGTGACGCCTCAAGCACTGAGATGCAGTGCCTTAGACCGTTGGAACCACTCGGGAGCACATATATACATCTCTGGAAAAAATTAAGAGACCACTGCAAAAATATAAGTTTCTCTGGTTTTACTATTTATATGTATGTTTTTGGGTGAAATTAACATTTTTGTTTTATTCTATAAACTACTGACAACATTTCTCCCAAATTCCAAATAAAAATATTGTCATTTAGAGCATTTATTTGCAGAAAATGACAACTGGTCAAAATAAAAAAATTATGCAGTGTTGTCAGACCTCGAATAATGCAAAGAAAATAAGTTCATGTTCATTTTTAAACAACACAATACTAATGTTTTAACTTAGGGAAGATTTCAGAAATCAATATTTGGTGGAATAACCCTGATTTTCAATCACAGCTTTCATGCGTCTTGGCATGCTCTCCACCAGTCTTTCACATTGATGTTGGGTGACTTTATGCCACTCCTGGCGCAAAGATTCAAGCAGCTCGGCTTTGTTTGATGGCTTGTGACCATCCATCTTCCTCTTGATCACATTCCAGAAGTTTTCAATGGGGTTCAGGTCTGGAGATTGGGCTGGCCATGACAGGGTCTTGATCTGGTGGTCCTCCATCCACACCTTGATTGACCTGGCTGTGTGGCATGGCGCATTGTCCTGCTGGAAAAACCAATCCTCAGAGTTGGGGAACAATGTCAGAGCAAAAGGAAGCAAGTTTTCTTCCAGGACAACCTTGTACGTGGCTTGATTCATGCGTCCTTCACAAAGACAAATCTGCCCGATTCCAGCCTTTCTGAAGCACCCCCAGATCATCACCGATCCTCCACCAAATTTCACAGTGGGTGCGAGACACTGTGGCTTGTAGGCCTCTCCAGGTCTCCGTTTAACCATTAGATGACCAGGTGTTGGGCAAAGCTGAAAATTGGACTCATCAGAGAAGATGACCTTACTCCAGTCCTCTGCAGTCCAATCCTTATGGTATTTTGCAAACCTCAGCCTGGCTCTTCTTTGCTTCTCATTGATGAAGGGATTTTTTCTAGCTTTGCACGACTTCAGCCCTGCCCCTCGCCATGCACTTCACTCCAGCTGCCGTTTGCCATTCTTTTTGTAGGTCACTTGATGTCATCCTACGGTTGTTGAGTGACATTCGAATGAGTTGGCGGTCATCCCGGTCAGTAGAGTCGTTTTCGCCCTCTGCCGGTCTGTAGGTTTGTTGTCCCCAATGTCTGCTGCTTGACCTTGTTCTTATGAACCGCCGTCTTTGAAATTTTAAGGATGGAAGCAACCTAACGCTCACTGTATCCCTCTGCCAGTAAAGCCAGAATTGAACCCTTCTTTTCCTCACTCAAAACGTTCCTTTTCAACTCTTTTGGCACGGTCAATAGTTATTTTTGATTAATATTACTTTTGAGGTACTATTAGCACTGTTTTTGCCATCCAGCTGGTCCTATTGCAAGAGGATAGTGATGACCACAGCAGTGGTTTTTATACTTTTCCTCGTTAAATAAGATTTGGTTCAGGTGATCACCTAATCAGTACCTAATTCAGTAGAATGAGGTGTGCCTGTGTTGGAATTCAACAGACACTGGAATGGAATGGCTGTCATACATGTAGTGATGCTGATTTAAGAAAAATATTCAGTGGTCTCTCAATTTTTTCCAGAGCTGTAAATACAAGTATGTTGAAGGTTCATTGAGTGTGCAATGATATGTAGTTAATGGGTGAACTACGTTAAGTCAGGTTTAGCTGACAATCACACTAAAATCTGAACGTGCATGGCAGATAGGTGGTGGGAAGGGTATAGTGTTATGTTGATGTATTCATTCATGATTTATTAACAAACTAGATGTGGTAAGTCTCTCCATTTCCACATGTAATCCGTTCCTGGCAATGAAAAATACATGAACTCATACTGTAGATATAAATGAAAAGCAGACATTGAGTAGACAGACCACTCCTGTTGCTCCTCTTCTGTACTATTCTATACCAAGGTTTTGTCCCCCCCCTCCCTACACACACACACACACACACACACATAGCACATAGCACAGTAGATCCTTTTATAAGGACAACAAAGCAAAATGTTCGGTCAAAGGTATATTGTTACAAACCTGCAAAGAGAGAAGGAGTGCCGTGAGCTGACAGACTAGACCTCAAACAGATATACACCCATATTTCTAATCACAGTATTGAATGTCCCATCTCCCTCTCTCTTTCTCTGCTTTCTCTTGCTCCATTCAAATACAATGTACACACACACACACACACACACACACACACACACACAAATCAGGAGAGATTTGGGAGGAGTAGGAGTAGAGGAAATCGAAGAAGGAGTGGAGGTTAGAATTAGGGTTGAGGGAGGGGTGGAGGGGAAGGATTGATGTGATTGGTCCAGAAGGAGGGTGGATGTACTATCTGCTTCTTCTGAAAACATGGCTCGATGAATGAACACTCTTCATTTCAGGTAGCCAGCCAACACAACATTGAGGTAAATGCTATTATGCCCAGGGATAAGCCAAGTACTTTCCATGCATAGATGTTTCTCAAAGCTTTAACTGAGGGTCAGATTACTGTTCTGATATGGATTTGTACTCTGTTCTTTTCCAGTTCTCCTCCACAGCTGGCCAATTATTTGACTGACGGACGGACTGACTGATTGACTGACTGACTGACCAACTGATTGACTGACTGACTGAAACTGACGGCTGAACATTGGCTGGTTGACCGAGTTATTCTCCATCTATCTTCCACCAATCCACTGTTTTCCTTAAACACGGAGGTGAATATCACATTTAGAGATACACAGACAGAGGAACTGCCAGAGTAACTGTGTCTCAGATAGATGGCTGACAAGCAGATCAGGTAAGTGCGGATAAGGACATTTAGATGGAAACAGAAGAATCTGAGAGGTTTTTATCAAATGTTTTAATTGATGTTTTAGGTTGAATCTTGAACTAATTCCTCCACCATTTTGTTATTCTCTTTTGTTATTCATTGGTCATTCTAACCTTTTTCACCCCTTCTCACCCTTCTCTCTTTCTCTCCCTCTCAGTTTACCTGCCAAATTGATCAATGGGGGAATTGCTGGACTGATTGGTGTGACATGTTATTTCCTATTGACCTGGCCAAGACCCGTCTCCAGAACCAGCAAAATGGTTCCCGTCTCTACACCAGCATGTATGTACAATGCTGTTCAACACACATTTTTCAACCAGTCTCATTTAGAAATTCTAAAACAAACGATTCACTTGTAGTATCTGCTTACCTCTGGTTGATTCTCTGAGGTCTTTGCACAGTAATCTTCTGTGTTCACTACACAGGTCAGATTGCCTTATCAAGACCATCCGATCAGAGGGATACTTTGGCATGTACAGAGGTAGGACAAAAGAGTCTGTCATGGCGTTTGCAACGCCAGGGTTGTGGGTTCGATAAAATAATGTATGCGCTTAACTGTAAGTCGCTCTGGATAAGAGCGTCTGCTAAATGACTAAAATGTAAATGTAAATGTGTGTGTGTGTGTGTGTGTGTGTGTGCACACAGGTTTGAGCATGTTCTTTGTTTATTACTCTGTGTCTCTCTATTTATTTGACCATTAGGTGCTGCTGTGAACCTGACTCTGGTCACTCCAGAGAAGGCCATCAAACTAGCTGCCAATGACTTCTTTAGACAGCACCTGTCCAAGGATGGGTGAGTAGGGCTCAGAGGCCTCTTTCAAACACCTGCCTGTCAAATACTATCATACACCAGTCATAACTGACTGGCACATCAACCTCTTGCCCACTCTGATCTCCTTGAATTGATGTACTTGAAAGATGTAGTGTATACTATATCAACTTAACTAACTTCTTGTTTGGATTTGAAATAAATATCACTTCAGGATGCTAATAATATCTTCACTATGTGCTTTGATCCAGTGGTAATGCATTAGAGGTATAAATATTTTGTAAACATACAGCATGGATGATAGGACCAATCCCATAAGCCCCTGCAGCATTATCCGCATGACATACCTGGGCTATCTTTAGCGTCCCTCAACACTTCCATGGCGACCAAGAACATGGCTGATAAATTATTGAGTGACCTGTGCTAGCGAACTGGTGAATTATTAACATGTTTCTAAGACTGTGTGAGTATGTGTGTGTGTGTTTCTAAATGTTTCTATATGTGTATCACTAATGGTATGTTTATTGTTTTATGCATGTTTATAGTCTTGTCCTATGTGTTGTGGCAGATCAGGGGGTTGGGTCAAAACGTTTACACAGATCAGACACGGACAGAGTATGAGTAGCTCGGTTTCAAGGATGTTTATTAATAAAATAATCAAAAGAAAAGGTTAGGTCTCCCCCATGAGACCCTCTCCAGGATACTGTCTCCAACTCCATAGAAGTTACCTTCCTTCCCCCCAGTCCTCTCTCATGTGCTGCCCTTCTGGCAGCTTTATGGGCCTTGCACAGCTGGTGAGCAATCCGCCCTTAATTACTCACCAGCTCCCAATCAGCCACAATTAGTCCTGTCTGGGGAGCCTGTCGAGACCTGGCACGTCCAGCAGATGGAGCCACCGCCTCGTGATGTATACTCCATCTGTCACCAGGCCTCGACGAGTCTCCCCCTGGTGGCTGACCTGCTGTGACGCAACACCCCTCCCTTAGCTATGTCGGGAGGGACGGTCTTCAGTGCAACGTCTGTCTCCCTTCTCGGTAGGGCATCCGCATTTCCATGCTTCGCCCCTGACCTGTGTACAACAGAAAAAGAGAAGCGTTGAAGGGACAAGAACCACCTGGTGACCCGATCGTTTGTGTCTTTACCCCTGGCCAGGGGAGCATGGTCCGTGACCAGGGTGAAGTGGGTACCTAACAGGTAATACTTGAGAGTGTCTAGCACCCACTTCACCGCCAGACACTCTTTCTCAACAATTTAGTATTTCTATTCTCTCGGTATCAGCTTTCGGCTGATGTACATAATGGGGTGCTCCTCCCCATCGTGTATCTGGGACAGAACGGCCCCTTGTCCCGTATCATCTGCATCCGTCTGGACCACCATCGGCACCTGGAAATCGGGCGTTACGAGAATCGGATGGGAGCACAGCGCTTCCTTCAGACGGCTGAACGCTGCTTCTGTCTCGTCCGTCCATTTCACTGTTTTCGGGAGGCGGGCCCTGGTTAAATCGGTGAGGGGGGAAGCTATAGCCGCAAAGTTGGGGATAAACCGGCTATAGTATCCTGCCAGTCCCAGGAAGGCCTTGACCTGTGTCTTGGTGCGTGGAACGGGCCAGTCACGTACCGCGTGAACCTTCCTCTCCTGGGGCTTGACGTCCCCCGTCCGATCAAATACCCCAGGTACTCCACCTCCTGGAACCCTAGCTTGCATTTCTTGGGATTTGCGGTCAACCCGGCTTGCTTGGAGGCGCGTCAGGTGCTCCTCCCAACCTTGGCTGTGGATGATAATATCATCCAGATAGGCCGCTGCGTACTGCTGGTGGGGTCGAAGCACTCTGTTCATCGGTCGCTGGGATGTGGGCGGGTCTCCGTGGAGACCGAACGGGAGCACCCAGTACTGGTACAGACCGTCTGGTGTCGAAACGCCGTCTTCTCCCGGGAGGAGGCTGCCAATGGTACCTGCCAATATATTTTGGTCAGGTCAATGGTGCTGATGTACTGGGCCTTTCCCAATCGGTCGATTAGCTCGTCCACCCTCGGCATGGGGTAGGCGTCGAATACGCTTATGTCGTTCATACCCCGGAAATCATTACAGAAGCGGAGGCTACTGTCCGGTTTGGGCACCAACACAATGGGGCTGCACCATGCACTGTGGGTCTCTTCAACGACCCCCATCCTCAGCATAGCCTCCACTTCTTTCATGGCCTTCCGTCGGGCCTCCGGAATTCAATACGGCCTCTTTCTTACGTTTCCCCGGCAGTGGCGGCTCCTGAAAAAATTCTCAGGGGGGGCAATTTTTCTGATGATTTAGGTGACCTACACACATTTTAAAAAAGATATGTCCAGCAACAACATGAAGACAGGGGCAGCATATAAGTCAATACCAGAAGCATTTATTGACTGATCTCAAAAGTGTTGGCTTACCAGGGTTGGTGGAGCCCTCAGTTTCATCTTTGCCTCGCAAAGCTAACTCAAACACTCCGCAAAACTTCACACACTGGATTAGCCGGCTGAGGATGTGGCGGTTCTTGCTAATGTCGTAGTAAATATATTTGTTATAGTGAATATGGAATATGATGTGTTGAGTAAAATGTTGTGCTAAGATCTATTTAGGTCAGGAGCTGGTTATAAGTTCTGTTCCTATCCAATAACAATGGACAAAAGGGTCCTATCTTGTCAGCCTTGTCAGTTTCAGTTCTCCAGTAAACTTGTGATTATCAACACTAACCTCATCGTTGTGGCGGCGGACAGCTAGCCTGTATCCCTCATCCAGTTGAGTGGGAATGTTCACTCTCCCCAAAGCAGACAATCTCAAACAGCTATCCATGTGGGTCTTTGACAGCTCATGTTTCTTAATCTTTCCTGAAAGATGGTGCATGTCCGTTACACACCAGTCGCTGTCCAAGCGGTGCTGTCTGCCGTGCCGCCTTCAGGGTGAAAGAGTAAGCAGGGGGTAGCAGAAGACTGCATTAGCTACATCGCAGCCTGCTAGCCAGGTTTTTCGTTTCGTACCAATTTTTTTGAAAATCCTCGGGTGTAGGACTTCCCCCTTTAGTAGAAACCTGTTGAATTATTAAATTTGGTCTGGGAGGTCCTAATTGTTTCGTTACCAATTTATCTTCATTTGTTCGCCGACAAAAAGGAACTTCTTTTCAAAGACACAATCGAGTTGCACTGAAGCCTAGCCATTTTGATAGAAGTAGTGAATTGATTGACGCTGCTACCCGCTCTTTTCTTAGTTACGTTCATGGTTATATGTTACGTATGACGAAAGCGCGTAAGTGCAAGCCCTCAGAAACCCATAGAGATTGTATTGAAAGCTCTGATATTTGAAAAAAATAGATTTTACATGGGAGTCTATGACAGACTTCTGGGCGATTTTCAACCTGACTGAAATCGCCCCAAAAGGGGGGGGGCCATTTGAAGCACGACTTTAGCCTGATTGGACATTTAGTGGCACTGTGGCAGATCAGACGTCTAGATTACAACACTGATAACTACTGTTGCCGTGATATAATTGATTAGAAAAAAAATCCCTTCCTTTTCCCGTTTGGCAGTGCGTCGCCCATATCGCCCTATTGAACACACCGCCCCTGTTCCCCGGTGGTGTTCAATGAGGGTCGTGCAGCCCAGGGGCTGGGCTCCCCGATTGTAGACCTGGGCTTGGGCGCGTTGGGCCTTCTCCATATGTTCCCTCACGACTGGCCGTATGGCTGTCATCTGCTCCCGCATCGTCTCCACGTGCTCTACCACGCTGCGTAAGGGGGTCGGTTGGGCTTTCCACACCTCCTTGGCGAGGTCCAGTAGGCCACGGGGCGTCCTCCCGTAGAGGAGTTCAAACGGGGAAAACCCAGTGGAGGATTGGGGTATTTCTCGGATTGAGAACATTAGGTGGGGTAGCAGCTGGTCCCAGTTCTTCCCGTCCTGCTCGATGACCTTCCGCAGCATCTGTTTGAGCGTTTTGTTAAAGCGCTTGACGAGCACATCCGTCTGCGGGTGAAAAATGGAGGTCCGGATCTGCTTGATCTGCATGAGGGCACACAACTCTTTCATGAGGCGGGACATAAACTCTGTACCTTAGTCTGTCAGGATCTCGTTCGGGATGCCCACCCGGCCTCGACGAGTCTCCCCCTGGTGGCTGACCTGCTGAACGCCACCGGGTATAGAAACAGGGAGTTAGCATGATGCATTTATGTTGTGTGCGTTTTGTTTAATGCATGTAAAACCCCTGAGATAGCACCAGACCATCCAGAGAAAGAAGTAATTGAACCAAAATAATTATGACATTTCTTCTCTCTCACAGTCAGAAGCTCACCCTGCTGAGGGAGATGCTGGCGGGTTGTGGTGCTGGTACATGTCAGGTGAGCTCAGCTGGGGCATCAGCCTCAGACAGCTCTCTACTACAGCCTTGTGGCTCAACAGTAGTTATGCACACTAGTAGTGTGTCTGCCTGGGTATTTGAACTCTTCTGAAACTAAGTCACACTGTCTCTCCATCTCTTTGTCTCTTTGTCTCTCCATCTCTTGATGCAGGTCATCGATCACCACTCCCATGGAGATGCTAAAGATCCAGCTACAGGATGCAGGGGCGGATAGGTGAGAGATGGGTAGAAGAAGGAGAGAGCAGGTTGTATGTTCCCCTGTTCCCAGTCAATGTTTTATGACTAACCAGTGTATTGTCAGCCAAACAAGCACTAACAGATCATAGAGATCTGATCCGTTAGAACTAGTAAGAACCAGCATTGTTATTGTGTCAATGTACCAATAGTTATTGTAATGCTTGAACACATTTGTGACTCTTCCTTGTGTTCCTGTGACTCCCCAAATTTATTTTTGTTTGCCAACTTCTCCTGAGGCATTGCTGCTTCCCTGTCCCTGGTTGATGATGTCACACTGATGATACTGATGTTGCTGTGTGTGTTATGACACTTGTAGAGGCTCAGAGGAAGCTGATGCCCCAGGCTGCAGGTGGGGCCCCTGGGGGCCCAGTGGAGGTGAGGACCCATACAGCCATGCAGCTCACCCGGGAGCTGCTGAGGAGCCAGGGCATCGCAGGGCTCTACAAGGGCCTGGGGGCCACACTGCTGAGGTACATCTGCACAGAGACACAATGGCAATCTTGCAAGAACACACACAAATGAAGATGATACATATTTGTTGTTCCATTCCTCTGTTCTCTTAGGGACGTGCCATTCTCCATAATCTACTTCCCCCTGTTTGCCAATCTGAACAGCCTGGGTGGCCGTGGGGCTGATGGCCCCGTTCCCTTCTATGTGTCCTTTGCATCAGGCTGCATCGCTGGCAGTACAGCTGCTGTGGCAGTTAATCCAGTGGATGGTAAGGACCGTCAAGTGTGTATACAGGTATGAGTGTGTATTCTGCCTGCCGTGTGCCCTGTAAGACAATTGATACAGTATGTGTGTTACAGTGATTAAGACCAGAATTCAGACCATGACACGGGGAAGTCGGGAGGACACCTACAGCGGAGTGACAGACTGCATCAGGTAACCTCTCCTTCTCACTCTAACTCTTCCACTGCTTCCCTCCTGGTTTTGGTGTCTGTGAGTTCAACCAACCTAATCCACCTTTCCCTAAAATGTGAACAGCAGACCTATGAAGAAAGAAACATGATGACAGGCATTCTCTGATCGATTATATCCATGTTATATGATGGGAGAACATTACAACATCTACTGGTACTATTAAATAAATGGAGAAGGCATTTTAGGCTAGAATATAGATACACCCCTATATCACAACCCTCTTGTCTAACAGGAAGATTCTGCACCAAGAGGGTCCCTCTGCTTTCCTGAAGGGGGCGTACTGCCGTGCTCTGGTCATTGCTCCGCTCTTTGGCATTGCACAGGTGGTCTACTTCCTGGGAGTGGGAGAGTTCCTTCTCAGCTTCCTGCCTCAATGGAACAACTAGTCTTGCACTTTCCTCTCCTGCACAGCTCACATTGGAGCCAGGTAATCTGGCACCTACCTCTCCCTACACAGCCCACATTGGAGCCAGGTAATCTGGCACCTACCCTCCTACACAGCCCACATTAGCCTAAGGCCTAAAGGAGTTAGTCAGGGTCAGACAGAACAGTGTGTGTGTTCTAGACCAGAGTATGTCCTCTGCACCTGTTGAGGGTGTTCTGATAGGTCATCCTTTTTACATCCCCTACGTGAGATGAATTACTGTAAATATTTGAATTTAGGTCTGATTTAGAATTGTATGATAAACATTCAATATCATTTCAAGTGTACTTTTAGTTGTGCTTTATCAAGGTTTAGTCATGGAATTCTCTCTATTGTTTTTACTAAGATGTTGCTATCATGATATAAAAATCTGTTCAATCATGTTAACTCAGTATATATCTGTCTCAACATGACTGTACTGTAATATATTCTCTCTGTATTGATACTGTTTTATTGTAGTTTTGTGGCTGTTTTGCACAGCTTCTGTACCTCTTTCCAAATTGTGTTTCCCTCTTCGTCCATAAAGAAGCTTTAGAATTGCATTCTTCTTCCAAGAATGCATTGAGTATTTCATCACAGTGATGCTAAGAGATGATCTGGGGTGTATCCAGGATTACCAAAGATATAACATAAGATGTTGGCAGATGTTGAAACGATGTAATCAAGCTGTGTGCCTAGAAAGAGTCAACATTGCCTGCAGCAAACGTAGGCTGGTTGGTGACATTGGTGATTACACACCAAACACAATTAGCTGCCCAGCCACCATCTTGGCACCATTTTGTGACTAGATGTCAGTTCAGGGACCTGCCTGAATTTGTCCAATAGAAACTCTCATTTTCGTTGCAAAATGTTTTCCATTTGGAGTAACAGTTTCTGTTGCAAAACATTTTGCAACAGAATCTGGTATATGAATACACCCCAGGGGTTCTGAGAGTGGCCTTCACTCACAGCACTCAACCAATCAGAGTCAAGTCATCTAATCAAAAAGATAAAACCCACCCCCTTGACATTTGTGCAAGCCCATTGCCATTATCATTACTGAAAGGTACATTTGTAGGCCCTGTGTGACCCTGTATCATAAATGTAGTTACCTAGATTCTATATATTGTACTGGTTTTCACTGGACCGTTATTCCTCTCCTCAGGAGGACACAGCACTTTTATGTCACCACCCCTCTTCCCTCCCCTGTAGATATGGTGGGTGTTGGGTTATAAGTTCGAGTCGTGAATATGGATGTGCACTGAAGGTGTAAAACAGACTGACAGCTATTTTATTATTCATGTGAGGTAAAATAAGAACAGAAAAAATGTATTCCTCTCGTACATATTGTTGTCTGAAAAAAATGAATGGGATTGTGCTACCCGTGTTGCCTTAAGATTCTTTCTCTCTATTTGTGTGACAGTCTTTGGTGTGTGGTTTGTCCTCATTCTACCGTAACAAGTCTCAAGGAAATCTGAAGAGGCCCCCTGGACTGTGGTAACCAAGGAAACAATGGAGGGATTGTTTAATGCATTTGCTTCACCAAATTAATCTATCTGAGTATCTCGCTGTCTCTGTCAGCCTGTCTCATTCCTAAGGAACCATTGTTATGTGCCCATCCAATAGCCAGATTCTCTAGTACACATGGGCATGGCTATTTGTCCTGGCCATTTTTCCTTGTGTCCTGTTGCTTTCTTGGCATTTTCTCCTTTGGAGGAGATCCATTTCCCACCTGCAGTGTTAGTCTTTCTCCACTCCCATGGATACCACTCAGATCCCATTTGAAAACAAGCAAGCAGAAACACTGTGTATAGAGGACACATTATTTACACCTTCCATTGTTATGCGGTTTTTACAGTGTTATCATATGTCCAGTAGATGGAGCCGGTGCAAGCTGGCATGCATTTAATGTACACTACATTTCATAGAATTTAATTCAGTTACAATAATCATAGGAGATGTTATGTTTGTACTATGATTATTATTGATATCATTAATTATTAACAATCATTCTAATATGTTATTATTATGTACTATGTAGGCTGCACAGGTGAATATGGGCTAAAACAGGGTGGAGCCAAGGAACAAGGTAAACCGATAAGGCAGAGGGAGGGTGAGAGGGAGAGATGGAGAGATGGGAAGAAGGGAAGGGAGGGTAGAGGGAGAGATGAGAGATGGGGAGATTGGGAGATCGAGGCACTCAACCAAATCAGGGCATTGATTACAAAAGAAGTGAGTGCCTGAAGGGTGAGAATCTACTGCCAAGGACTGTCAAACACACACAGACCAGAGGGGATTTAGATGCCCCACCATCCTTTAGATCAATTTCATCATATCAATCTAGATCCAATTTATCGTAGGCCTACTGTCACAGGCAGTGCCATACATTTTGCTTTCATAAGACTTAAATTGCCTTCCTAGTGATCAATTAGCTTATTTACTATGACATTTCATATGTTGAGAAATTACATTCTCAAGGGGCATTGCAATAGCTATATTATTCACTCTGTTCCAGGGGAATGGGAGAGTATAGTATGTAAATGGCTCGTGAAATGACCTCTACCTTGATGCTGTATAACAAGCAGGAATTGTGTCTCAGGGCTATGAAAGTGGAAGAAATTGTACCAGCAAGTATGGCTGAAATGTATAGGAATATCTACTGTATATAGCTAAGCGATCTAAAGCTATTACGGTTCTGTAGTCATTATTTGCAATCTACAGTACAGTAAATGGCACTGGCTCATCAACAATTAATTTACTGTAAAATTGACATAACATTTTAGAAAACTGCACTTTATAGGTCTACATTAGCTTTTTTGTCCCCCAGCAGATTGGTTTTAGGCAAGCTGGCGACTGCAAAATGACATAATGTCAATGGAAACCCTTGAGGATCAAAGCATTGCTGAAGTTGCGTTGATGAAAGAGTTGCCTTGAGTTCAGAGGCGACAGTGTGACAGGCTAATGAATATTCATGTCAGAGGAGAGAGAGAGAGAGAGAGAGAGAGAGAGAGAGAGAGAGAGAGAGAGAGAGAGAGAGAGAGAGAGAGAGAGAGAGAGAGAGAGAGAGAGAGAGAGAGAGAGAGAGAGAGAGAGAGAGAGAGAGAGAGAGAGAGAGAGAGAGAGAGAGAGAGGGGTTTGGAGTATTTGTTTGATATCCAGAGTGTAGCTCTTAGTGGGCTGTAACCTACACTCTAAAAAATGCTGGGTTAAAAACAACCCAATTTGGGTTATTTGGTAACCCTGTGCTGGGTAAATATTGGACAGACCACACGCTGGAGTTATTTTGACCCAGCCAGTAGGGTTGCATTAACAACCCAACATGTTGGGTTGTTTGGATTACCAAACATGGGTTAATTCAACCATCAGTTGGGTTTGTATTCACTTTAATGCTGGGTCTTTTTTTTATGTAATCCTAGGTTATTTTAAGGATGCGTGGCCTATTAGGGGGTGTGGCTTTAATATAGTTATGTTTGGCCACCCATGAGGGAAAATGTCATTCCTGTTCATCATATTAAGTTTGTACAATGCAAAATAAAATGATTTTGGAATATTGTTGCAAATTACATATTTTAATCTAAAGTGAATAACATTATAATGGCGACAGGTAGCCTAGGGTGTTAAGAGTGATGGGCCACTAACCCGAAAGGTTGCTGGTTTGAATCCCAGAGTTGGCGAGGTGGAAAAATCTGCTATTCTGCCCTTGAGCAAGGCAGTTAATCCCCAGCAACAGTTGCTCCCTGGGCACTGATGACATGGATGGAGATTAAGGCAGTCCCCCGGACCTCTCTGATTCAGAGGGGTTGGGTTAAATGCAGAAGACACATTTCAGTTGAATGCATTCAGTTGTGCAACTGATTAGGTATCCCCTTTCCCTAAAGTGGTAGCTATCCCAACAATGGGATATGAATGGCTCTTGAGGAACTAATACACATGTGTAAGCCTCATTAAAGCAACAAATGTTTCAGTGTTCAACCTTAACATTTACTAACAATACAACAGAACAAATGAACCAGAATGGCATTTACTCTGACAGGTGGCATAAAAAAAACATCTGAAAGCGAGTGTGTTGAGTGTCTCAAGAACTGCAAAATTGCTGGGTTTTTCATGCTCAACAGTTTCTCGTGTGTCTCAAGAATGGTCCACCACCCAAAGGACATCCAGCCAACTTGACACAACTGTGGGAAGCATTGGAGTCAACGTGGGCCAGCATCACTGTGGAACGATTTCGACACCTTGTAAAGTCAATGCCCGACGAATTGTTCTGAGGACAAAGGGGGGTGCAACTCAATATTAGGGAAGGTGTTCCTAATGATTTGTACACTCAGTGTATGTCAGTGAGAGATAGGTGCCAGACAGACAACTGCGTTCTGGGACAGGGGAAAGCAACATCTTGCAGCCAAAAAGGCTTACAATGAGACAGGGAAGATGTACATGGCCAACATCACTCCAAGGGCCAGCATATCAGCTCCAATCTCATGGAGGTGTCATTGGCCTCCATTATTATTGAGTACTCAAGGTTAAGGAATGGAAGATGGGCCTACAACCCTGTTGCTTTAGCACATTTTGTTTAAAACATCTTGAATTTTAAAATTAGAGTAAGAATGTTTCTCAATTTTATATGGGCTAGCCTATTATCAATAGCAATTAAATGCGTAATTGATAGCCTACATCATTAAATACTTGGCATGTGGTCAAATGAAGATGCGTATATAAAATTAGTCTACACCAAACTTTAATAGGCCTTTATCACATAAAAATGATTGTACTGTATGCCATTCGTTGTTTTACAACACTAGAGACCGCTGGTGAGCCATGTCAGTCATGTTGCTACGGGTGGACGTGAGCGGTGAGTAAATCAACTTTTCGTATTGGCTATACAGTCCTACGGGGAACACAGATTGAGTGTTACAAATAACACGCTCTTCCTCTCATGCAAGGAAGCGAGGATGAACCAACGCTTATCACACAAAAATGTGAAGGAGCTATGGTAGGCTACAGCAGGTGCGCGCGAGAAAACTGCAACCGTTTCTCACGCACAACCCCAATTAATTTGCTACCTGCAGTTGGGAGTCACTGACAACCTGTCGCCCATAGACTACCAACCTGACCAGGCTGAGACTACACATCTACAGACACCTATTCGCACATTTCCAGTTTGGTTAATTATGAGGCCACAAAGGCACACACATTTGGTCTCTTTTTTTGTGGTGAATCAATCCCTCTGTCCCCTCCATTTGTCCTGGCTGGCTAGGCTCTCTGACTCTGCCCCCTCTATATGTATTAGCCATCTGAGACGGTTTCTGGAATTCTCAAAGGACATGCTTATGAAATAAAGGGATTATAATGATAATCTTTATTGAGGTGAGGATAGGGATGGTGATTGAAGACTAACATCTAACTAGGTCGAACGAGGAGCGTACAATCTGGTGACGTGGAGTCTCTTCAAATAATAGGCAACATTCAAGTGTATGGTTCGATCAGCTGGCGGGAACCATAGCCCGAACACGGATTTTGACTCCAGCTGCGAGTACTTTGCACGGACTGCTTCACGTCACCCGCCCGTCTGCCCGTCTGCCCATCTCCTCCCTGCAATCTTATTGCGACCATCCCCTTTGAGCGCCTCTGAACTGGAGAGACAGAGATAAAAAAAACAAAAAAAAAACGAGAGAGCGCGAGAGAGATACTAAATAGATTCAGGCACCAACATTACCTACCTGCTCGAGCGTAATACGGGTAGGACACTCAAGTACGCACGCATCCACGCGCACTCGTTGAGTAGCAAGACAATAAAAAGCAAGAACTAAAAAGCAAAATTGGAATTGGAGTTTAAAACACGAAGGCTACTCCTTAAAAATAAAAATAGAAGAATACAGCTTTACTGAAAAAAGCAACAGCCATGCATCTAAACAGAGAAGAAGGGGAACAGCAAAGGTGAGAGAAAGACATCAATTTATCTATTCCAGCTAGACTGTCTGTCTCCGTTTTTAGGCTAGTTTGTTTGAGGCTCTTTGTGTTGGTTCAAAAACGCCCTTGAGTATGATTTGTTGATCTCAAGTAATGATGCGGGGGGTCATCGCAACAACACAAGCAGCGTGTTATTGCTGATTTGACTAGTGTCATCTCTATCAGAATGCATAGCCCATGATTTTGTTTACTCGTTACATTCCTTGTCATGTGCCTGGATGACATTCAAAGGCTACCTTGTCGTTCATAGACCACACCAAAGGCAATTGTGTAGATGGAATGACTACAATTAGGCTGGCAGCATGGAGACTCGGGTATAAGATAAAGATGCTTGTGCACTTGTTGTTCTCTAAGTATTGTTAACGTTAGCCTACATGTCACCGGTATTCACGTCAGGTAAGCCGAGCGGTAAAGCACACAAGGTCATCTCATCTCCTATCATGTCCACTGGTGTTTGTGTCCCTGTCTGGAGAGAAAGAGAGAGAGGAGCGTAGTGTGTGTGTGTGGGGGGTTGACGACGACGACACTACCTATTTAAGAAATGTATCCCACGTGCATCGGGGGATTGACAGGTTACAGGGAGAAGTAGTGGCCCTCTTCCCGCCCCTAAGTGTCGCCCCTGGTGGCAAGCAGTAGGCTACACACCTTCACAGCAAACACCTGCTGCTCAGGGAGAGAAATGTGTGAACAACATTATCCTCTATGAAGACTGTCAGTAGAAACGTGAAATGGCTGAAAACAGCTTTATTCGTTCATGGACTTATTATGGCAGTGAAAAATGCACTTCCAATAAATCACCCAGTTCCAATAAATATTATTGGCTGTAGTCTGAATAGATGTTTGCCACTGCGCGGAATACAACAGGTGTGACCTTACAGTGAAATGCTTACCTACAAGCCCTTAACCAACAATGCTTAAAAAAAAGAAAAAAAGTGTTAAGTAAAAAATAGATAAGTAAAAAAAAACTAAATAATTACAGAGCAGCAGTAAAATAAAATAACGTGGGAGGCTATATACAGGGGGTACCCGTACAGAGTCAATGTGCAAGGTAATTGAGGTAATATGTACATGTGGGTAGAGTTAAAGTGACTATGCATAAATAATAAACAGAGTAAGCAGCAGCGTAAAAGAGGGGGATGGGGTGGGGGGGGGCAATGCAAATAGTCCGGGTAGCCATGATTAGCTGTTCAGGAGTCTTATGGCTCAGGAGTAGAAGATGTTTAGAAGCTTCTTGGACCTAGACTTGGCGCTCGGTACTGCTTGCCGTTCCGGTAGCAGAGAGAACAGTCTATGACTAGGTGGCTGGAGTCTTTGACAATTTTTCCTTCCTCTGACACAGCCTGGCATAGAGGTCCTGGATGGCAGGAAGCTTGGCCCCAGTGATGTAGTGGGCCGTATGCACTACCCTCTGTAGTGACTTGCAGTCGGAGCCAAGCAGTTGCCATACCAGATGGTGATGCAGCTAGTCAGATGCTCTCGATGGTGCAGCTATAACTTTTTTGAGGATCTGATTACCCATGCCAAATCTTTTCGGTCTCCTGAGGGGGAATAGGCTTTGTCGATTGCCCTCTTCACGACTGTCTTGGTGTGTTTGGACCATGATAGTTTGTTGGTGATGTGGACACCAAGGAACTTCTGAAGCTCTCAACCTGTTCCACTACAGCCCTGTCGATGAGAATGGGGCGTGCTCAGTCCTCTTTTTTCCTGTAGTCCTGTGACAGATCACTTGCAGAATAGGCCTATATATTGAGGGTCATTTGCAGAGAGGATGGTGTCTGGAACAAGTGGTTTTCTGAACACTGTACTCTACTAAAATGACCTAAATCGCTCCACATATATAGCAAAAGCCATTTGCAAACTCTGATGAACACAGAAAATGTGAGATTTTTTTTCATATTCCATCATCCACTCTAGAATTACTGGCTTATTTACTTTTTCATCAAGCCTTCCAAAAAGTTCCTCCAAAAGTATGTGGACACCTGCTCGTCGAACATCTAATTCCAAAGTCATGGGCATTAATGTGGATTTGGTCCCCCCTTTGCTGCTATAACAGCCTCCACTCTTCTGGGAAGGCTTTCCACTAGATGTTGAAACATTGCTGTCAGGACTGCTTCCATTCAGCCACAAGACCATTAGTGAGGTCGGCACTGATGTTGTCAATTAGGCCACAGCTGTAAGTCGGCATCCAATTCATCCCGAAGGTGTTCGATGGAAGTGAGGTCAGGGCTTTGTGCAGACCAGTCAAAGTTCTTCCACACCAATCTCGACAAACCTGTAGCTCAATTGGTAGAGCATGGCGCTTTAACGCCAGGGTAGTGGGTTCGATCCCGGGACCACCCATACGTAAAATGTATGCACATATGACTGTAATTCGCTTTGGATAAAAGTGTCTGCTAAATGGCATATTATTATTATTATTTATTATAAACAATTTCTATATGGACCTCGCTTTGTGCTACGGGGCATTTTCATGCTGAAACAGGAAAGGGCCTTCCCCAAACTGTTGCCACAAAGTTGGAAGCACAGAATCATCTAGAATGTCATTGTATGCTGTAGCATTAATATTTCCCTTCACTGGAACTAAGGAGGCCCTAGCCGAACCACATGAAAAACAGCCCCAGACCATTGTTCCTCCTCCACCAAACCTTTACAGTTGGCACTATGCATTGTGGGCATGTATGCTTCTCCATCAAACCCAGATTCGTTATCCCGGAGTGCAGATGGTGAAGCATGATTCATCACTCCATAGAACGTCTTTCTACCGCTCCAGAGTCCAATGGCGGAGAGCTGTCACCACTCCAGCCCGACGCTTGGCATTACATATGGTGATCTTAGGCTTGTCGGTTAAGCTCGTGCCATGGAAACCCATTTCATGAAGCTCCCGATGAACAATTGTTTCTTGTGCTGACGTTGCTTCCGAGCTGTAGCTGCAACGCGCTCACACTCGGCGGTCCCATTCTGAGCTTGTGCTGGCCTACCACTCCGCGGCTGAGCCGTTGTTGCTCCTAGACTTTCACAATGCACTTACAGTTGACCGGGGCAGCTCTAGCATGGCAGAAATTTAACGAACTAAGTTGTTGGAAAGGTGGCACTCCTATGACGGTTCCCGTTGAAAGTCACTGTGCTCTTCAGTACGGACCAATCTACTGCAATGTTTGGCTTGCGAGATTAGCATGGTGTGTGCTCGATTTTATACACCTGTCAGCAACGGGTGTGCACTGAAATAGTCCAATCCACTAATTTGAAGTGGTGTCCACTACTTTTAGTGGCACCTTTAATTGAATTGTTCGACGATTAACTCTGAAAAAGCAGGCTTGAAGAGATAAGAGCCCGAGAGCAGAGGTCAGAGTCGGTCAATGGGTCAGTAAACTGACTTATAGTGGCTCTGTGGCTAAAGCCAAGAATGCAGCATTCAGAGGCATCATGCCCATAGGGTGCTCACGGGCATGTGCACCCTCAGATTTGTCCTGTTTTTTAAATTAATTACTCTAACAATTTTTGCCAACGTGTTATCATAACTGTTGATAAAGATGGCAGCGGGATTTTGCTAGAGGGCACACTGACTGGACCGGCAAAAGAGTACCCACCCGCATATTCTCCCCTAGTAAGTGGTACCTTCCAAGGTGCACCACGGAGCAAAGACACAGCGTTTGATTTGATTTTCAGTGTTGCCAATTTAGCGTACTTTGACGCTATATTTACGAATTTCAGACCTCTCCAGCGACTTTTATTGGTAAAAGACACTATTGCGAAATTCGAGCTACTTTTCGTAGTCTGCCTTGGGGAGTTTCAGACATCGAGATTTCTATGGTTTCATAGCTTTACGACAACTTTCCCCACAAAAATTCTGCCGCAAAGCTAAAGTTGGAGAAGCTGTCTGTCTCCCAACAGAAGTCACAACTGGCGCGCATACAGGCGGAGAAGCTTCACAAGGAGAGGGGGTTCGGCAGGAGAGGGGGCAAAGCGCTATGTCAGGGACCGCAGTTGTGCTCCAGCAAAGGCAAATTGGTGCTGGGAGACGTGAGTCGTGGCAATGGCAAAACCGTATCTAGCCACTTCTAGCAACAAAACAATGAGCCACATAGCGATTCTCACTGTGGAAAATTATTGGCAAACTGTTGCATTTTAGCTGCCGGTGATGGGCAGGACTCACGAGGTATGTTTGTGGTGGAAGGAATTGAATCTGCTATGTAGCCCTATTGATTCCTTCTTAATGAATAAATAAAACTAAAAATGTTTTGTTGTTTCTCTGTAGTACTAGCCGCCTAGCCATTTTATGACGTTGGCTTTAGCTAGCCAGCTAGATAGGTTCCGAATCTCCCAACCTCATTTCAGGCTATCAATGGAGTTAAAGTAGCTTGTCTAACCCTATTTTAGCTGGCATGTCGGCTGGCAAGGTTGCTGGACTTTAAAGAAAAGCAAGCAATTACTAAATGTACTGAGTAAAACTCACATTCCTTTCAATCTTTTACCCAGATTTTAGCAGAGATGCAGAGAAGCGTATTAATTGGCCTCTTTAAGAAAATAAACACCAGTCAGGAGGTATGCTAGATATGCAAAAAACATACTTGTTTTGCAAATGTAATCATGATATTAGTGTATAGAATATGAGCCATGATATGTGCCTGTATCCCACGTACTGTGTTGTAGAATGTAATATCTAGGCATGTTAGTGCAGTATATTGAGATGTGTGATTTATAACAGTCAGAATGCACACCCTCATTAAAATGACAATTGAACAGGTAAAGAGGGTATGCTGATAACCTATGCAGAAAAATATACATATTTTAAATATCTAATTAGGCATAATGATTAAGACTCTGATTGCAGGAAAAAGCTTTTTCAGGTGTTTGAAAAATACTTTGTGCCTGGGCAGCTTTGGCCAGAATCTCACTATTGTATTACACTGATAAGTGTAGGCAGCTCTTCCTCTCCTCACAAGGCCACGTGCACTGCAGTGGATGTGTTAAAATACACACAGTCAGTCTCCCTTTCCCTTTCTCAGGTGGGCGAAAGGTCTTTATTAGACAAGTGTTTTACTGCCAGGTTTACAGATGGTTGTTTGCATAATTAATGGTTCTATCTATAACAAGTGGGAGAAAGAACAACATGCCACAGGTAGGCCTGATTATCATGCCAGTCAAATCATATTTTTAAAGTTGATTAATTTTAGCACTAATTCTGTCAAATTTGCATCCCACATCAGGGTGGCCAATGTGACAGTCAGATGATGGTGTGTTTATAGCACAGCAATCCTTTCCAATAAAGATATCTGTCCCTCCGTTATTAGGGGTAAATCACATACATCCAAAATGTTGGCCTTCACAGAAGACTACAAGGGCTATGGAATCCAGAATGTCCAGCATGTCTTAATTCCACTCTGGAATGGTTTCCACCAATCCATCTCCCAAGCAGGGAATCTTTTCCCATCAGGAATGGTTCCTGACAGGCAGCCTGTGCTGTACTGTGGGGGCATCCTACAGTGGCAGGTGATCTGACATCGGCACACACTGGATTCTCATCAGCTCTCAATTAATCACGCCCTAGAGTAAAGGAATTACCATCTCAGCCTACTTCTTATCAACAATACTCTACATTTATAAAAAGGAAGTCTTCCACATACCCCAACCAATCTTTCACCTCGAATAAGCAGTTTTAGGGTTCCTAGGTTTTCAGTCAGTGAGGTTAGGTGAAACTCAACACCGGTATACATCTTTTTCTAATGAAATTCCTACTCATTATTTATGGTCCACAAAGCCAAGGAAAAATATATTATTTTTTCTGTCGCATTTCTCATTTTTCTCAGTGATTTCAGATCTTTTACTCGTATCAATCTTAATAATGCCATGCTAAATGCTCCTTAATAATTATATATCAAATATTATATCATTGATGGAGAGTTTATCGCCTTTATCCATCCTGTTTATTAGTATTTCACTGCAGGTGGCTCTGATGTCTTGTAACAATAATCAACACTATAGGAAGGTCAGAGGTATTGTGTTAGATGTCAGGACGTTTTATCTAACAGTGTTCAGATCTCCACATATTAATCCAGATAATACGTCTTCACTGGAAAACAAACTGCCACTCCCTCTCAAAACATTGTGGTCATTTTCATATACAATACATAATTATCGTTGTCTGAGTCATACATTCACAAGTGTGTATGTTTACATACTACTACATATCCTATACAAACCTCCATCCCTTTTATAATTTACATGTATTCTTCTGTAAATAATCTGTGAGTAGTCTTCCATCAATAAATACTTGGCTCCGGGGTGTCTGTAATGCTCCTGTCTAGTGCACCTTTGTCTCGTGTGGGCTGGATCTGTATAGTGGAGGGGACGTGTTGTTTCACTCTACTGTGTCTTTAGTGATCTGAGGGAGTTTGCCATGGCATCGCTCTAGCTCTATCATTTTCTGTGGATTGAGATCTTGGTTGCCAGCACCGTGACTCTGTCAGACCTGACCCAGAAGGAGAGACAGTGAGGGAGGGAGCTTATTGGAGGGAGGGGGGAGGGGGAGACAGTAAGCATGGAGGGGGGGAGGAGACAGTAAGCATGGAGGGGAGAGACAGTAGGCATGGAGGAGAGACAGTAGGCATGGAGAGGAGACAGTAGGCATGGAGAGAAGACCAACTTAAGCATGAAGGGGAGTGAGCCATGTAAGCATGGAGAGGGGGAGAAGTAGCATGGAGGGAGGGGGGGAGTCAGTAAGCATGGAGGGAGGGGACAGTGGGCATTCAGAGGAGGAGAGGCAGACAGTAAGCATGGAGGGGGGGTCAATAGGCATGGAGGAAGGGAGGAGACAGTAAGCATGGAGGGGAGGGAGGGAGACATGACATGAGAGGGAGTACAGTAGGCATGGAGGAGGGCCCCCAAGTAGCATGGAGGAGGGGGGGGGGGGAGGGGTAAAGGATGGAGGGAGGAAGACTGGCAGCTGGAGGAAAGGGGGGTGTGAGGGCATGGAGGGGGGGGGGGCTAGTAAAAGCATGGAGGGAGGGAGGGAGACGTAGGCATGGAGGGAGACTGTAGGCTGCAGGGAGGGAGGAAGACCTGCCTTGAGCTTGAGGGAGGGAGACAGTAAGGGAAGGGGGGGGGAGAAAATATGGAAGGAGGGTGAAGGTAGACAGTAGGCATATGGAAGGAGGAGGAACTTTGGAGGGGGGGGGGGGAACAGTAGGCATGGAAGGAGGAGGGAGACGGGGGGGGGGCGGGGGGGGCGTGGGAGGGGGGGAGGTCTGCAAAAGGGAAGGGGGGAGGGTGGTGGGGAGGGGATAAGAAGGAGGGAGGGGAAGAGAGTAGGGAGGGAGGGGGGAGGAAGTGAAGAGAGGGAGGGGGAGAGAGGAGACGGTAGAGAGAGGGAAGGAGGGAGGGAGGTGGAAGGGGGGGGGGGAGACAGTTAGGGAGACAGTGAGGGGGGGGGGAGATGCGGGAAGGAGGGGGGGGGAGGGAGACATTAGGAAAGGGGGGGGGGAGGGGAGAAGTAGGAAGAGGAGGGAGGGTGAGAAAGGGGGGGGGGGGGGGGGAGACGTAGGGAAGGAGGAAGACTGGGGGAGGAGGGAGGGAGGGAGGGGGGGAACTAGGGAAGGAAGGAGGGCACAAATGGGGAGATGGATGCACACACATTGGTCAGTCATGATTTTCCCGCCCGTCTGGGTAGTACTAATAATACCAGTATCCAGATCCATTGTCAAATGTCTTGTTAACCTTCACATTCTTGGAAATATCAAACTACAATCATCTGAGTATACATGAGGAGAAGGAGAGAGAGGGAAACTGAAATGAGGGAGGGAGGGATGGAGGTGGAGGAGGGAAAAGCGTATTAGTCAGTGCTGCTGGCAGTAGCCATCTGAAATGAATGTATTTATATCCCATGTTAGTGCTCTATAAGGGTGTATTGTGGGACAGAGATCAGTTCTCTCACACTCCTCAACACACAGGGCTCCAGGAGTATTGAGACCTTTGGAAGGCAGGACTGGAGAAGATGTGAGTTTCTGTTTATTTTTCACACATTGCCTGCTTGAACGAAAAGGCAAAGATAGAGACAGAAAGACGGAACAGACTGGTAAATAGATCAAGAGAAAGTGAGCCTTATGATACTAGGGCAAATGAATTAGAGAGAGACAGAAATTAGAGAAAAGCATGGATGGGAAGCAGGCCTTTTTGAATGGTGTTTGCCTGAATTGAACATTGGAGTCCCCTGCCTCAGTAAACCGTCACATTGATTAGCCAAGCCAACTAGCTTAGTTGATGAATTTAGATTCAGGAGCAGAGGAGAGAGAAAGGTGTGTGTTTGTGCGTGCGTGTGGTGGTGGTGCATTCGGATGGGCGTATATTACACACATGTGTTTCTCTACTGTTACA
>NW_025536014.1:0-70000 GCF_020615455.1 Coregonus clupeaformis | reverse complement strand
GGATGGTTTGTTATCAGTGTTATACGAGTACTATCGGACTGACTACCGTCTGTAGAAAGGATGGCTTGTTACATGACATAGAGTACTATCTGACTGACTACCGTCTGTAGAAAGGATGGTTTGTTACAGTGTTATAGAGTACTATCTGACTGACTACCGTCTGTAGAAAGGATGGTTTGTTACGAGTGTTATAGAGTACTATCTGACTGACTACCGTCTGCAGAAAGGATGGTTTGTTACAGTGTTATAGAGTACTATCTGACTGACTACCGTCTGTAGAAAGGGATGGTTTGTTACAGTGTTATAGAGTACTATCTGACTGACTACCGTCTGTAGAAAGGATGGTTTGTTACAGTGTTATAGAGTACTATCTGACTGACTACCGTCTGTAGAAAAGGATGGTTTGTTACAGTGTTATAGAGTACTATCTGACTGACTACCGTCTGTAGAAAGGATGTTTTGTTACAGTGTTCTAGAGTACTATCTGACTGACTACCGTCTGTAGAAAGGATGGTTTGTTACAGTGTTATAGAGATACTATCTGACTGACTACCGTCTGTAGAAAGGATGGTTTGTTACAGTGTTATAGAGTACTATCTGACTGACTACCGTCTGTAGAAAGGATGGTTTGTTACAGTGTTATAGAGTACTATCTGACTGACTGATATTTGAGGGTTGAAACCATTTTCAGTTAGAGCAGATTACACACATAAATACTCTTTATTTCTCTCTCTCTCTCTCTCTCTCTCTCTCTCTCTCTCTCTCTCTCTCTCTCTCTCTCTCTCTCTCTCTTCTCCTCTCTCTCTCTCTCTCTCCTCTCTCTCTCTCTCTCTCTCTCTCGCTCTCTCCTCTCTCTCTCTCTCGCTTTTCTCTCTCTCTCTCTGCTCTCTTTCTCATAGATCTGAGCTCTCCTTAAAATACAGGCTGCTCTCCAGCTGTGCTGTAGTGAAGGAGCTTTGAAGCGAATGTTGTTCCTAGAGTCCTTCACTCCCAATCCCACTATTCCATACTGAGTCCTTCAGTCAGGAAGGATAAATAGGAGAGGAGATATTATTTTAGGAAGTCTATTTTGAAAACACACAAACACA
The DNA here is from genome assembly GCF_020615455.1 of Coregonus clupeaformis. NCBI lineage: Eukaryota > Metazoa > Chordata > Actinopteri > Salmoniformes > Salmonidae > Coregonus > Coregonus clupeaformis. Next base: position 68,912 of record NW_025536014.1, on the reverse strand, counting down.
CAAAACACACTGTAACACACACAAACACTGTAAAAACCACACACACGCACACACATTGCAATTAAAACACATACACACATACACACACAGACACAGACACACACAGAGCGAGCGAGCCAAGTTCCAGTCTGTTTGAACTGAATGCAGTGCTAAAGCTATCCTATCATAGCAACAAGCTATCTGCAACACTTTACTTAAAGCCCGTAGGGTATAAGGCATTATAAGGACTTGTCATAAACATGTATTACCTTGTTATAATGGCTCTATAATTGTCCGCATAACCCTTTGACACGTACAAACACACAGGTGCTTGATCATTCTACAGTGGTCCCTGCAGCGTACGGTCAAACCGGTGTGATTAGAACACTTCTTTAGAATGTCTAGTTACTATGGTCAGTCAGCGTTCATCTGGCCACACTGTTTTTTCACAGAAAAATTTTGCACACAAACACAGTCTTTACAAATGTATGTCCTGAATGTGAGCATTTATTTGAATCCGAATGTTCAGACATTCACAGAAGTAGCAACAGCACAACACAATTCTTCATCCAAACCGAAAATGAGCTATTAGTCCAGCACTAACTGAGAAAAGTGACCTAACAAAAGCGTCAAATGTAGCTAACTCTCGGCTGACAGAAACCTAATATGAATTAGCTAATAGCAATTACTATGTACAATTCATCACATCACGGATGAGCTCACCAGTGATCAAAATCATTTAGTAAAACACTTTCTAAAAGTCGAGTAATCCGACGGTGGGTAGTGTTTGTGCACACCACCATGTTTTTTCTTCCCAGAGTCATCCAAAGATAAGAAGAGTTGACAAGATGAGTTGAGTCTATTTGCAGTATGCACGTTGAAGGGGGTGTGTTGTCTAGCATCATTCACTTCCCATCATTCACTTCCCATCATTCACTTCCCATCAGCCTGCACTTCTGACAATGGGTAGGAAAGTCAGGAATCAGATTCTGACAGTGAAAGTGAGGAGCTGCCCCCCTAATCCCCCCCTAACCTTGTGACCATTGAGAAGCCTGAATCTGAGGACCCCTGCAAGCTGGACGAAGTCCCAGGCCCTCTGAAGATGCTGGTGGTGATGTAGGCAGACCAACAGTGGGTGAGTACAGGAGGTCTGCGGTAGCTTGAAGGCCTGCCAGCCATTTCACCTCCTGGCACCGCTGTTGCCTTTGCTGAGTCCCAGTCCGGAGCGAAAGCTCCCCTTGCCATCTCCCTCTGAGGCAGAGTGCTTCAAGCTGTTTCTGACAGAGGAGCTGGTGGGAGATGAGTGAAGGGAGACCAATCACAGGAGAAAAGAGAGCCAGGAGTGAGCCAAGGACATATGCATAGATGAGTCCCTGATGTAATGTTTGGTAGGCTGGCGTTTCCTCAATATATTCCCTCCAAAAACGGCACAGGTTTGGGGTCAAGTTCTTTGTTATGTGCACGTGAAGACAGGATTTGTCCAGGGATGTTATAGTACAGCAGTCCCACACTCTACCAGCATCTTTTCTCCAACCGCACAGCGGCCTGTAGCACAGCCCGGTCAAAGCAGGAAGACGCAGAGGGGGAGGGAGGTGGATTCAAAGAGAACGGTTTCACGGCTGGCAGTAAAGTGGCATGACGAACGAGACGTCCATGCTCCCTCTCACTGTCCATACAGCAACCATGTCGGCCACAGGAAGGTGGACCAGAGAAATATCAAACCAGACTGTGTGCTTGACTATAACCTCAAAATGGGGGCCAGTGGATAAGGCGGACATGATAAACTGCTTTATGGAATGCCCTCGGGAAACTACCAGTGGTATACAAATATATTTTTCCATCTGATCTACCTTTTGTCCTCAATGGCCACATACTGAAGCTCACCACCAGCTAACAGGTCAGGTGTTTACTGAACAGGTTTCTGATTGGACGTACAATTCACACACAAAAATACAGTTCCATTATGCAATTATATTGACAATATCTCACCCACCTCCCACCTCCCTCATCATCCTCCCCACTCCCTCTCCCCCTTAGAGAGGTGATTCCCCTACCGAAAGTAAATAGAGAGCGGCACTGTTTCCCTGTCACAGTAGCGTCACTTCCGTTGAACGGAACTAGGGAGAGCTCCGTTTTTTTTGTTTTGGAACGTTTTAAAGTCTCTGGAAAAAGTGATCAATTGAAAAAGTTTGGTTACTAGCTAGCTACCTTTTTTGAGTTTGGATCACGTGACGCGGTTGGCATCATCCTGCCAACCAAGGATCTCACAACCAAGGATCCTGCAACCAAGGATCCCGCCAACCAAGGAGTCTGAGGAGCTGCTAGCTGTCTATCAAGCTAGCAGGGTTTTTCTTGAGGGCTTGTGGCTGGGACCGCGATTTTGTCCTGGGCTAACAGTTGTTACAACAACAAGAAAATAGCTTAAAGTGTTGTTGTCCAAATACTGGTGGAGTCAACTAATAAAAAGAATGGACGACCTGAAGAACAGTTTGCAGCTCGATGAGTTTTACCAGGAGTTTAAACAGGAGAACGGCAAGATGACAGCCATCTGTAAGTCATTGAGAGAGGATATCAGTTATGACAGTATGTGAATCCATGATAACAATGACAAAGAAATTAGATTATATCAAAGGACAATCAAGGCTGAACAACATTGTTGTGGAAGGAATTGCAGAATCTCCACGTGAGACCCTGGACAGAGTCTGAGGACAAAGTGAGGGAAATTATCTCTGAGAAACTGAAGATGGACCACGGGAAGATTGAGTTGGAGAGCGCCCACAGGACTGGGAAAACCCACCACTGGCCCAGGTGACAGGCCCAGGCCGATAGTGGTCGAGATCCTGAGGTTCCAGGACAAGGTAGCTGTTCTGGAAAGAGCCAAGAACCGAGGAATGTAACATCTTCCTCAACGAGACTATCCTGAAGAGGAAATAACTTATCCCAGTCATGAAAGCCCAGAGCGCGTGGAGACATTGCTTACAGGCTCATTGCTCCACCCTCCCTCCCAAAAGCCTGGAAGGGATGAGAGAGCCAAGCCTAGGGTTCGTAGTTTCGCAGACACAAACACACACACTTACATACACCAATTGATTAATGGACTGCTGAATGTGGTTTTTTTTTCTCTTGCTTGTTTGCTCTTTTCCATATTATGTCTATCTCTGATAAGCTACCCAGGGGAAAGGGCTGAAAATAGTCATATTAATATATGCAGCCTTAGAAATAAGGTTCATGAAATCAATAACTTGCTAACATCAGATAATATTCATATATTTGCCATTTCTAAAACTCACTTAGATCATTCCTTGAACAACAGTAGTAGTAATATATCATCAAGGCAAAGGGTGCCTATTTGAAGAATCTCAAATATAAAATATATTTTGATTTGTTTAACACTTTTTTGGTTACTACATGATTCCATATGTGCTTTTTCATAGTTTTGATGTCTTCACTATTATTCTACAATGTAGAAAATAGTAAACATAAAGAAAAACCCTTGAATGAGTATGTGTCCAAACTTTTGACTGGTACTGTATGTGTTATTGTTTCCAACTCTGCCATATCGTGGATTCAGAGCTATCTATCTAATAGAACTCAGAGGGTTTTCTTTAATGAAGCTTCTCTAATGTCAAACATTTAAAGTGGTGTACCGCAAGGCAGCTCTCTAGGCCCTCTACTCTTTTCTATTTTTACCAATGGCATGCCACTGGCATTAAATAAACCATGTGTGTCCATGTATGCTGATGATTCAACCATATACAGTGCCTTGCAAAAGTATTCATCCCCCTTGGCGTTTTCTATTTTGTTGCATTACAACCTGTAATTTAAATTGATTTTTATTTGGATTTCATGTAATGGACATACACAAAATAGTCCAAATTGGTGAAGTGAAATGAAAAAGATAACGTGTTTCAGAAAATTCTAAAATAAATAACGGAAAAGTGGTGCGTGCGTATGTATTCACCACCTTTGATATGAAGCCCCTAAATAAGATCTGGTGCAATCAATTACCTTCAGAAGTCACATAATTAGTTAAAACAAAAGTCCACCTGTGTGCAATGTAAGTGTCACATGATCTCAGTATATATACACCTGTTCTGAATGGCCCCAGAGTCTGCAACACCACTAAGCAAGGGGCACCACCAAGCAAGCAGCACCATGAAGACCAAGGAGCTCTCCAAACAGGTCAGGGACAAAGTTGTGGAAAAGTACAGATCAGGTTGGGTTATAAAAAAATATCTGAAACTTTTGAACATCCCACAGGAGCACCATTAAATCCATTATTAAAAAATGGAAAGAATATGGCACAACAACAAACCTGCCAAGAGAGGGCCGCCCACCAAAACTCACGGACTAGGCAAGGAGGGCATTAATCAGAGAGGCAACAAAGAGACCAAATATAACCCTGAAGGAGCTGCACAGCGGAGATTGGAGTATCTGTCCATAGGACCACTTAAGCCGTACACTCCACAGAGCTGTGCTTTATGGAAGAGTGGCCAGAAAAAGCCATTGCTTGAAGAAAAAAAATAAGCAAACGTGTTTGGTGTTCGCCAAAAGGCATGTGGGAGACTCCCCAAACATAAGGAAGAAGGTACTAAAATTGAGCTTTTTGGCCATCAAGGAAGCTATGTCTGGCGCAAACCCAACACCTCTCATCACCCAAGAACACCATCCCCCACAGTGAAGCATGGTGGTGGGAAGCATCATGCTGTGGGGGATGTTTTTCATTGGCAGGGACTGGGAAACTGGTCAGAATTGAAGGAATGATGGATGGCGCTGAATACAGGGAAATTCTTGAGGGAAACCTCGTTTCAGTCTTCCAGAGATTTGAGACTGGGACGGAGGTTCACCTTCCAGCAGGACAATGACCCTAAGCATACTCGCTAAAGCAACACTTGAGTGGTTTAAGGGGGAAACATTTAAATGTCTTGGAATGGCCTAGTCAAAGGCCAGACCTCAATCCAATTGAGAATATGTGGTATGACATAGAGATTAAGCTGTACACCAGCGGAACCCATCCAACCCGAAGGATCTGGAGCAGTTTTGCCTTGAAGAATGGGCATAAAATCCCAGTGGCTAGATGTGCCAAGCTTATGAGACATACCCAAGAGACTTGCAGCTGTAATTACTGCAAAGGTGACTCCACAAAGTATTGACTTTGGGGGGTGAATAGTTATGCACGCCAAGTATTCTATTTTTTTGTCTTATTTCTTGTTTGTTTCAAAAATAAAAACATATTTTGCAATTTCAAAAGTGGTAGCCACTGTTGTTAAATCGCAAATTATACAAACCCCCCAAAAATCCATTTAAAAAAATTCCAGGTTGTAAGGCAACAAAATAGAAAATGCCAAAAGGGGGGTGGATACTTTCGCAAGCCACTGTATGCATCAGCAACCACAGCTAATGAAGTCACTGAAACCCTTAACAAAGAGCTGCAGTCAGCTTTGAAATGGGTGGCCAGTAATAAACCTGGTCCTAAAACTAAGAGCATTGTATTTGGTACAAATCTTGTTCCTTAAGCTCGAGACCTCAGCTGAATCTGGTAATGAATGGTGTGGCTGTTGAGCAATTGAGGAGTCTAAATTACTTATAAAGCACCTTAGATTGTAAACTGTCATGGTCAAAACATATAAATGCAATGGTTGTAAAGATGGGGGAGAGGGTCTGTCCGTAATAACTTCAGATCCGCTCGCTTTTTTGACACTACATTCCACAAAGCAAGTCCTGCAGGCTCTAGTCTTGATCTTATCGTGATTATTGTCCAGTCATGTGGTCGGGCGTGCAAAGAAATACCTAGTTAAGCTGCAGCTGGTCCGAACAGAGCGGCACGTCTTGCTCTTCATTGTAATCAGAGGGCTGATATTAATACTATGCACGCCAGTCTCTCTTGGCTAAGAGTTGAGGGGTGCGGGAATGCAGCACGCCAGTCTCTCTTGGCTAAGAATTGAGGGGGTGAGAATGCAGTTTTGGTTGTTCAACCACTACGTTAATATTATGCATAATAATCGTAAGTATTTTCTGCAGTGTTTTTTCTCTTAGTAAAACTAGGTTTTGTTTTGTTGTTCAACCACTACCTGAGTAAAATAGACGACCGTTACATACGGCCCATGTGTTTTCTGGCTGTGTTTCCTCCAGTAAAACTGGAAAGGAGTGTATGTTCCAACAGTATGTTGCTAGCATACAAAAAGCTGGCCCTCAATCTTCAGCTAGAAAGATGTCCAATTCCAGTTATGATGCAAATAATAATATAATAATAATATGCCATTTAGAAGACGCTTTTATCCAAAGCGACTTACAGTCATGTGCGCTACATTTTATAGTGGGTGGTCGCGGGATCGAACCCACTACCGGCGTTACAAGCGCCCCGTGCTCTTCCAATTGAGCGACAGAGGATGTTCGAATACTGTTTGTGTGTGTGGTTTCTGAAAGTACAGAATGAAGAGGAACTATTACTAATTACAATACCGCGATATCAGGATAAAGCAATAAACAATATTACAATGAAGTAGCATAATAACTCAATGGCTATAAAAATAATACGTTGCATTGACGAAATCACAATTATTAATGACACAAGAAAACAGTAACTGAAGGGTTCCACAACTCTCCACCAAATGGCGGAGCTTGCTAAACAGGCCGAATGAATACAGGTCATGGTCACAATGCCAGGGCAGTTTTCAAAAGGATACGACCCAAGCTAATACTACTCTGACGCCATTAGCATTGTTTTACAGAGCTAATACTTCTCTGACGCCATTAGCATCGATTTTACAGAGCTAATACTTCTCTGACGCCATTAGCATCGTTTTACAGAGCCTAATACTTCTCTGACGCCATTAGCATCGTTTTACAGAGCTAATAGACTTCTCTGACGCCATTAGCATTCGTTTTACAGAGCTAATACTTCTCTGACGCCATTAGCATCGTTTTAAGCCAGAGCTAATAGAAGAACGTAGCTAGCTACAGAAGCAAAATTGGGAGTTTAACACCACAAAGGTAATGGAATTAGTACCTCACATGTCAGCGGTTATAATGGAATATACCCAGAATGCATTATGTTCCATACATACGGCTACAAGTACATTTTCATTACATTTTAATCATTTGTAGACGTCTTATCCAGAGTAACTACAGTTAGTGAGTGCATACAGTTATTATTTTTTTATTTTTCCTTCTACCGTGGGAATCGAACCCACAACCCTTTGTTGCAAAACGCCATGCTCTACCAACTGAGCTTCATCCCTGCCGGCCATTCCCTCCCCCTACCCTGGACGAACGCTGGGCCAATTGTAGCACCGCCCCATAGAAACGACATAACATCGATACACAGAAACTATCATGAAAACGTACATAAGGCACTATTTTGATGGGACTGCACACGTATCCAATGTTATCATTAGTAAGGAAAACAACAAAGTCAACGCAGCCGGAAAATGCGCCAGTGGGGAAAAAGATTGGGGCAGGTTCCGCTTCTGATACTTGGACCTGGGAAAACGCTTCAAGCGGAGTGTTTGGGCATAGTGGGGAAAAAAAAAGTATATAGTCAGCCACCAATTGTGCAAGTTCTCCCACTTAAAATATGAGAGAGGCCTGTAATTTTCATCATAGGTACCACGTCAACTATGACAGACAAATTCGAGAAAACAAAAATCCAGAAAATCCCGTTGTAGAATTTTGAATGAATTTATTTGCAAATTATGGTGGAAAATAAGTATTTGGTCACCTACAAACAAGCAAGATTTCTGGCTCTCACAGACCTGTAACTTCTTCTTTAAGAGGCTCCTCTCTCCTCCACTCGTACCTGTATATAATGGCACCTGTTTGAACTTGTTATCAAGTTATAAAGACACCTGTCCACAAACCTCAAACAGTCACACTCCAAACCCCACTATGGCCAAGACCAAAGAGCTGTCAAAGGACACCAGAAACAAAATTGTAGACCTGCACCAGGCTGGGGAAGACCGAATTTGTAAGGTGGGTAAGCAGCTGGATTTGGAAGAAATCAACTGTGGAGCACATTATTAGGAAATGGAAGACATACAAGACCACTGATAATCTCCCTCGATCTGGGGCTCCACGTAAGATCTCACCCCGTGGACTCAAAATGATCACAAAGAACGGTGAGCAAAAATCCCAGAACCACATGGGGGACCTAGTGAATGACCTGCAGAGAGCTTGGACCAAAGCAACAAATCCTACCATCAGTAACACACTACGCTGCCAGGGGACTCAAATCCTGCAGTCCAGACGTGTCCCCCCTGCTTAAGCCAGTACATGTCCAGGTACGTCTGAAGTTTGCTAGAGTGCATTTGGATAATCCAGAAGAGGATTGGGAGAATGTCATATGGTCAGATGAAACCAAAATAGAACTTTTTGTAAAAACTCAACTGTCGTGTTTGGAGGACAAAGAATGCTGAGTTGCATCCAAAGAACAACATACCTACTGTGAAGCATGGTGGTGGAAACATCATGCTTTGGGGCTGTTTTTTCTGCAAAGGGACCGGACGACTGATCCGTGTAAAGGAAAGAATGAATGGGGCCATGTATCGTAGATTTTGGAGTGAAAACCTCCTACCATCAGCAAGGGCATTGAAGATGAAACGTGGCTGGGTCTTTCAGCATGACAATGATCCCAAACACCGCCCGGGCAACGATAGAGTGGCTTCGTAAGAAGCATTTCCAAGGTCCTGGAGTGGCTAGCCAGTCTCCAGATCTCAACCCCATAGAAAATCTTTGGAGGGAGTTGAAAGTCCGTGTTGCCCAGCGACAGCCCCAAAACATCACTGCTCTAGAGGAGATCTGCATGGAGGAATGGGCCAAAATACCAGCAACAGTGTGTGAAAACCTTGTGAAGACTTACAGAAAACGTTTGACCTGTGTCATTGCCAACAAAGGGCATATAACAAAAGTATTGAGAAACTTTTGTTATTGACCAAATACTTGTTTTCCACCATAATTCTGCAAATAAATTCATTAAAAATCCTACAATGTGATTTTCTGGATTTTTTTCCCTCATTTGGTCTGTCATAGTTGAACGTGTACCTAGGATGAAAATTACAGGCCTCTCATCTTTTTAAGTGGGGAGAACTTGCACAATTGGTGGCTGACTAAATACTTTTTTTTCCCCCACTGTATATTAGCATGTCATGCCTCAAAATGTAAATTGTCCAACACTTTGAAAATGGGCTACCTCTACGGAATTAAAGAGAGACGTGAAACTCACCTCATTTCAAACTGTTGTAAATAAAACTGCTGTTTGAAAATACTTTGAAATTGACAAGTTGAAACACAGCCTAGATAATTAGTAGGGAGCGCCTTGGTTTGAGGGCAGGGTCAGAGAGAGAGGAGAGAGAGAGGGAGAGAGAGAGAGAGAGAGAGAGAGAGGAGAGAGAGAGAGAGAGAGAGAGAGAGAAGAGAGAGAGAGAGAGAGAGAGAGGGAGGGAGGGAGGGAGAGAGAGGGAGGGAGGAGGGAGAGAGAGAGAGAGAGTCGGTTAACTGTCCTGTTGCATAACTATCACATTTTGGAACATTGAGGCATTCTGACATCATGCGCATAAAAAAAGATATTTGGAACTCACATGCCTGAAAAGGTTAAAGCATGTGTAAGTGTGGTTACAGTTGGTAGAGCGTTGGCGCTGCAGTGCTGGTTTGATTCTGCTACAGTTGGTAGAGCGTTGGTCTGCAGTGCTGGTGATTCCGTTACAGTTGGTAGAGCGTTGGCTCGCAGTGCTGGTTTGATTCCGTTACAGTTGGTCAGAGCGTGGTCTGCAGTGCTGGTTTGATCCGTTACAGTTGGTAGAGCGTTGGCCTGCAGTGCTGGTTTGATTCCGTTATCAGTTGGTAGAGCGTGCGCTGCAGTGCTGGTTTGATTCCGTTACAGTTGGTAGAGCGTGGCCTGCAGTGCGGTTTGATTCCGTTACAGTTGGTAGAGCGTGGTCTGCAGTGCTGGTTTGATTCCTTACAAGTTGGTAGAGCGTGGCCTGCAGTGCTGGTTTGATTCCGTTACAGTTGGTAGAGCGTGGTCTGCAGTGCGTGGTTTGATTCCGTTACAGTTGGTAGAGCTGTGGCCTGCAGTGCTGGGTTTTGATTCCGTTGCAGTTGGTAGAGCGTTGGCCTGCAGTGCTGGAGTTTGAATCCCGTTACAGTTGGTAGGCGTGGTCTCAGTGCTGGTTTGATTACCGTTACAGTTGGTAGAGCGTGGTCTGCAGTGCTGGTTTGATTCCGTTACAGTTGGTAGAGCATGGTCTGCAGTGCTGGTTTTGATTCCGTTACAGTTGGTAGAGCGTGGTCTGCAGTGCTGGTTTGATTCCGTTACAAGTTGGTAGAGCGTGCCGCAGTGCTGGTTTGATTCCGTTACAGTTGGTAGAGCGTGGCCTGCAGTGCTGCGTTTGATTCCGTTACAGTTGGTAGAGCATGGTCTGCAGTGCTGGTTTGATTCTACAGTTGGTAGAGCGTGGTCTGCAGTGCTGGTTTGATTCGTTACAGTTGGTAGAGCGTGGTCTGCAGTGCTGGTTTGATTCCGTTACAGTTGGTAGAGCATGGTCTGCAGTGCTGGTTTGATTCCGTTACAGTTGGTAGAGCGTTGAGCCTGCAGTGCTGGTTTGATTCCGTTACAGTTGGTAGAGCGTGGCCTGCAGTGCTGGTTTGATTCCATACAGTTGGTAGAAGCGTTGGCCTGCAGTGCTGGTTTGATTCCGTTAACAGTTGGTAGAGCGTGGCCTGCAGTGCTGGTTTGATTCCGTTACAGTTGGTAGAGCGTTGGCCCTGCAGTGCTGGTTTGATTCCCGTTACAGTTGGTAGAGCGTGGTCTGCAGTACTGGTTTGATTCCTTACAGTTGGTAGAAGCGTTGGCCTGCAGTGCTGGTTTGATTCCGCTACAGTTGGTAGAGCATGGTCTGCAGTGCTAGGTTTGATTCCGTTACAGAAACGTATGCACACACATGATATAACTGTAAGTAGCTTTTGGCCAAATGGCATGTGTGCTATCGCCGTCTTTGGTGCAGCAGCATCCATGGGGTTGAAAGACAGATTATAGTAGCATTGTAATGCATGGCTGACTGAAGAAGAACACACACACGAGCTTCTGTCTGACATCTCCGTCGTGGGAACAATTTGTTGCTTTGCTGAACAGGAAGTGATGTAATCTAATTGATTGTCACCATTAAAGAGGGCTGTTTCCTCTGCGTGTGTGTGTGATCACGACAATTAATTGGATTGAAGGCGAAGAAGAGAGAGGATAAGATCTGGCGACTGGGGAAATATTGATTCACACACGAAAAGAGAGGGAGAGAGAGAGAGACACAGAGAGAGAGACACAGAGAGAGAGACACAGAGAGAGAGACACAGAGAGAGAGAGAGAGAGAGAGAGAGAGAGAGAGAGAGAGAGAGAGAGGAGAGAGAGAGAGAGAGAGAGAGAGAGAGAGAGAGAGAGAGAGAAGACGAGGAGGGAGAGGGAGAGAGAGAGAGAGAGACAGAGAGAGAGAGAGAGACACAGAGAGAGAGAGAGAGAGAGAGAGAGAGAGAGAGAGAGAGAGAGAACAGACAGACAGACAGACAGACAGACAGACCAGACAGACAGACAGACAGACAGACAGACAGACAGACAGAGAGAGACAGAGAGAGACCACATAATGAATGTTTCTACACCAGTTAATATGTGAAGCCATTGTTTTATTGTTTCACAATTACTTCATATTTTTATATTATTATATATAACAGTGCATTCTGAAAGTACTCAGACCCCTTGACTTTTCCACATTTTGTTACGTTACAGCCTTATTCTAAAATTGCTAAAACATTTTTGCATTACACACAATACTCATAAGACAAAGCAAAAAACAGGTTTGTAGAAATGTTAGAAATGTATAAAAAAAAAAAAAAAAACTGAAATATTACATTTACACAAGTATTCAGACCCTTTAGCTCAGTACTTTGTTGAAGCACCATTGGCAGCGATTACAGCCTTGAGTCTTCTTGGGTATGACGCTACAAGCTTGGCACACCCTGTATTTGGGGAGTTTCTCCCATTCTTCTCTGCAGATCCTCTCAAGCTCTGTCAGGTTGGACGGGAGCGTCACTGCACAGATATTTTCAGGTCTCTCCAGAGATGTTCGATCGGATTCAAGTCCGGGCTCTGGCTGGGCCACTCAAGGACATTCAGAGTCTTGTCCCAAAGCCAGTCGCATTGTCTTGGCTGTTGGAAGGTGAACCTTCGCCCCAGTCTGAGGTCCTGAGCGCTCTGGAGCAGGTTTTCACTCAAGGATGTCTCCACGCACTGCGCTCCGTTCATTTCATCAATTTCCGATTAGTCTCCCAGCCCTGCAGCTGAAAGACATCTTTTAACAGCATGATGCCTGCCACCACCATCGCTCTCACCGTAGGGACCGGTGCCAGGTTTCCTCCAGACGGGACGCTTGGCATTCAGGCCAAAGAGTTCAATCTTGGTTTCATCTAGACCAGAGAATCTTGTTTCTATGGTCTGATAGTCCCTTTACGTGCCTTTCAGCAAACTCCAAGCGGGCTGTCATCAATCAATCAATCAATCACATTTTATTTATAAAGCCCTTTTTACATCAGCAAGATGTCACAAAGTGCTTATACAGAAACCCAGCCTAAAACCCCAAACAGCAAGTAATGCAGATGTAGAAGCACGGTGGCTAGGAAAAACTCCCAAGAAAGGCAGAAACCTAGGAAGAAACCTAGAGAGGAACCAGGCTCTGAGGGGTGGCCAGTTCCCTTCTGGCTGTGCCGGGTGGAGATTATAACAGTACATGGCCATTAAGGCCAGATTTTCTCCAAGATGTTCAAATGTTCATAGATGACCATGCAGGGTCAAGTAATAATCACAGTGGTTGTAGAGGTTGCAACAGGTCAGTACATCAGGAGTAAATGTCACTTGGCTTTTCATAGCCGGGCATTTAGAGGTTGAAATAGTAGGTGCGGTAGAGAGAGAGAGTTGAAAACAGCAGGTCTGGAACAAGGTAGCACGTTCGGTGAACAGGTCAGGGGTTCCATAGCCGCAGGCAGAAGAGTGGAAACTGGAGCAGCAGCACGACCAAGTGGACTGGGGACAGCAAGGAGTCATCAGGCCCTGGGAGGCACTTGGTCCAAGGGCACAGGTCCTCCAGGATGGGAGGGAGAGAGGGAGAGAGAGAGAATTAGAGGGAGCATACTTAAATTCACACAGGACACCAGATAAGACAGAGAATAACACCAGATATAACAGGACTGACCCTAGCCCCCCGGGAAATAGAGACTATTGCAGCATAGATACTGGAGGCTGAGACAGCAGGGGGTCGGAGACATTCTGGCCCCGTCCGACGATAACGCCTGGACAGGCCAACCAGGCAGGATATAACCCCACCCACTTTGCCAAAGCACAGCCCCCACACCACCAGAGGGATATCAACAGACCACCAACCTACTACCCTGAGAGCAAGGCTGAGTATAGCACCACGAAGATCTCCTCCACTGCACGAGCCCGAGGGAGCGACAAACCGACAGGAAGATCACACGTCAGTGACTCAACCCACTCAAGTGATGCACCCCTCCTAGGGACGGCATGGAAAGCACCAGTAAGCCAGTGACTCAGCCCTCGTAAAGGTCAGCGGCAGATAATCCCAGTGGAGAGACAGGAACCGGCCAGGCAGAGACAGCAAGGCGGTTTGTCGCTCCAGTACCTTTCCGTTCACCTTCGCACCCCCTGGGCCAGACACACTCAATCATAGGACCTACTGAAGAGATGAGTCTTCTGTAAAGACTTGTAGGTCGAGACCGAGTCTGTGTCTCTCACATGGATAGGCAGACCATTCCATAAAAATTGAGCTCTATTGGAGAAAGCTCTGCCTCCAGTTGTTTGCTTAGAAATTCTAGGGACAATAAGGAGGCCTGCGTCTTTGTGACCGTAGCGTACGTGTAGGTATGTACGGCGGGACCAAATCGGAGAGATAGGTAGGAGCAAGCCTATGTAATGCTTTATAGGTTAGCAGTAAAACCTTGAAATCAGCCCTAGCCTTAACAGGAAGCCAGTGTAGAGAGGCTAGCACTGGAGTAATATGATCAAATGTTTTGGTTCTAGTCAAGATTCTAGCAGCCGTGTTTAGCACTAACTGAAGTTTATTTAGTGCTTTATCCGGGTAGCCTGGAGAGTAGAGCATTGCAGTAGTCTAATCTAGAAGTGACAAAAGCATGGATTAGCTTTTCTGCATCATTTTTTTGACAAAAAGTTTCTTATTTTTGCAATGTTACAAGATGGAAAAAGCTGTCCTTGAAATATTCACTTGGTATGTTCAGTCAAAAGAGAGATCAGGGTCCTGAGTAACGCCTGAGGTCCTTCACAGTTTTTTTTTTTAGACGACTGTACAACCATCAAGATTAATTGTCAGATCCAACAGCAGATCTCTTTGTTTTCTTGGGACCTAGAACTAGCATCTCTGTTTTGTCCGAGTTTAAAAGTAAAACATTTGCCGCCATCCACTTCACTTATGTCTGAAACACAGGCTTCCAGGAAGGCAGTTTTGGGGCTTCACAATGTTTCATCGAAATGTAGAACTGTGTGTCGTCCACATAGCAATGATAGTTAACATTGTGTTTCCGAATGACATCTCCAAGAGGTAAAATAGCTCAGGACAAACCATCCACAGAGACAAACTGATATCTTTCCGACGGATAAGATCTAAACCAGGCAAGAACTTGTCTGTAGACCACACAAGGTTTCCAATCTCAGCAATCTGGTGTCAAAAGCAGCACTAAGGTCTAGGAGCACGAGGACAGCCTTGGTCTGGACGCCATTAAAAGGTAATTTACCACCTTCACGAGCGTCTCAGTGCTATGATGGGGTCTAAAACCAGACTGAAGCGTTTCGTATACATTTTTTTGTCTTCAGGAAGGCAGTAGAGTTGTTGCACAACAGCTTTTTCAAAGGTTTTGAGAGTAATGGGAGATTCCCGATATAGGCCGATAGTTTTTTACATTTTCTGGGTCAAGGGTTTGGCTTTTTTCAAGAGAGGCTTTATTACTGCCACTTTTTAGTGAGTTTGGTACACATCCAGTGGATAGGAGCCATTTATTATGTTCAACATAGGAGGCCAAGCTCAGGAAGTAGCTCTTTCAGTAGTTTAGTTGGAATAGGGTCCAGTATGCAGCTGGAAGGTTTAGAGGCCATGACTATTTTCATGAATGTGCAAGAGATATAGGATTAAAATACTTGAGTGTCTCCATTGATCCTAGGTCCTGGCAGTTCCTGTGCAGACTCAGGACAGCTGAGCTTTGGAGAAATACGCAATTCGAAGAGGAGTCCGTAATTTGCTTTCTAATGGTCATGATCTTTTCGTCAAAAGTTCATGAATTCATCACTGCTGAAGTGAAAGGCATCCTCTCTTGTGGAATGCTGCTTTTAGTTAGCTTTACGACAGTATCAAATGGAAATGTTGGATTGTTCTTATTCTCCTCAATTAGGTTGGAAATTACCACTAGACCAGGTCACATTACCACTAGACCAGGTCACATTACAACTAGACCAGGTCACATTACCACTAGAACAGGTCACATTACCACTAGACCAGGTCACATTACCACTAGACCAGCCAGGTCACATTACCACTAGACCAGGTCACATTACCACTCGGCCAGCCAGGTCACATTACCACTAGACCAGGTCACATTACCACTAGACCAGATCACATTACCACTAGACCAGGTCACATTACCACTAGACCAGCCAGGTCACATTACCACTAGACCGGAGGTCACATTACCACTCAGACCAGGTCACATTACCACTAGACCAGGTCACATTACCACTAGACCAGGTCACATTACCACTAGACCAGGTCACATTACCACTAGACCAGGTCATATTACCACTAGACCAGCCAGGTCACATTACCACTAGACCAGGTCACATTACCACTAGACCAGGTCACATTACCACTAGACCAGCCAGGTCACATTACCACTAGACCAGGTCACATTACCACTAGACCAGGTCACATTACCACTAGACCAGATCACATTACCACTAGACCAGGTCACATTACCACTAGACCAGCCAGGTCAACATTTCCACTCAGACCAGGTCACATTACCACTAGACCAGGTCACATTACCACTAGGCCAGCCAGGTCACATTACCACTAGACCAGGTCACATTACCACTAGACCAGATCACATTACCACAAGACCAGGTCACATTACCACTAGACCAGCCAGGTCACATTACCACTAGACCAGATCACATTACCACTAGACCAGGTCACATTACCACTAGACCAGGTCACATTACCACTAGACCAGATCACATTACCACTAGACCAGGTCACATTACCACTAGACCAGATCACATTACCACTAGACCAGGTCACATTACCACTAGACCAGTTCACATTACCACTAGACCAGGTCACATTACCACTAGACCAGGTCACATTACCACTAGACCAGCCAGGTCACATTACCACTAGACCAGGTCACATTACCACTAGACCAGGTCACATTACCACTAGACCAGATCACATTACCACTAGACCAGGTCACATTACCACTAGACCAGGTCACATTACCACTAGACCAGGTCACATTACCACTAGACCAGGTCACATTACCACTAGACCAGGTCATATTACCACTAGACCAGGTCACATTACCACTAGACCAGGTCATATTACCACTAGACCAGATCACATTACCACTAGACCAGGTCACATTACCACTAGACCAGGTCACATTACCACTAGACCAGATCACATTACCACTAGACCAGGTCACATTACGACTAGACCAGGTCACATTACCACTAGACCAGGTCACATTACCACTAGACCAGGTCACATTACCACTAGACCAGGTCACATTACCACTAGACCAGGTCACATTACCACTAGACCAGGTCACATTACCACTAGACCAGGTCACATTACCACTAGACCAGGTCACATTACCACTAGACCAGGTCACATTACCACTAGACCAGGTCACATTACGACTAGACCAGGTCACATTACCACTAGACCAGCCAGGTCACATTACCACTTGACCAGCCAGGTCACATTACCACTAGACCAGATCACATTACAACTAGACCAGGTCACATTACCACTAGACCAGGTCATATTACCACTTGACCAGGTCACATTACCACTAGACCAGGTCACATTACCACTAGACCAAGTCACATTACCACTAGACCAGCCAGGTCACATTACCACTAGACCAGTTCACATTACCACTAGACCAGATCACATTACCACTAGACCAGGTCACATTACCACTAGACCAGGTCACATTACGACTAGACCAGATCACATTACCACTAGACCAGATCACATTACCACTAGACCAGATCACATTACCACTAGACCAGATCACATTACCACTAGACCAGGTCACATTACCACTAGACCAGGTCACATTACCACTAGACCAGGTCACATTACGACTAGACCAGGTCACATTACCACTAGACCAGGTCACATTACCACTAGACCAGGTCACATTACCACTAGACCAGGTCACATTACGACTAGACCAGTTCACATTACCACTAGACCAGGTCACATTACCACTAGACCAGCCAGGTCATATTACCACTTGACCAGGTCATATTACCACTTGACCAGGTCATATTACCACTAGACCAGGTCACATTACCACTAGACCAGGTCACATTACCACTAGACCAGGTCATATTACCACTAGACCAGGTCATATTACCACTAGACCAGGTCACATTACCACTAGACCAGCCAGGTCATATTACCACTAGACCAGGTCACATTACCACTAGACCAGGTCACATTACCACTAGACCAGGTCATATTACCACTAGACCAGATCACATTACCACTAGACCAGGTCACATTACCACTAGACCAGATCACATTACCGTTTGGACTTTATAGCACTCCCAGAAAGCATTAATTATTGAGTTATTGTTAGTTTTACACTTAAGACATGACTCTGTCGTTGTGCTGTAGAATCTGTGAATTTTTGTCTCATTTATAATACATTCTATGCATTAGTTTATACTCGAATAAGCGTACATTTTCGTTAACTGTAATTTCGTTTATGGTCCAACATCTTGTGCCAATATGAGAGATTGTCAGTTGGATCGGATTTCTCCTCTTTTCCCTCCATTCTCTCCTTCCCCCTCTCCGCTTCTCCCTTCATCTCTCCTTCCCCCTCTCCTCTTCTCCCTTCATCTCTCCTTCCCCCTCTCCTCTTCTCCCTTCATCTCCCTTCCCCCTCTCCTCTTCTCTCTTCATCTCTTCATCTCCCCTCCCCCTCTCGCCATCTCCCCTCCCCCTCTCCTCTTCTCCCTTCATCTCTCCTTCCCCCTCTCCTCTTCTCCCTTCATCTCTCCTTCCCCCTCTCCTCTTCTCTCTTCATCTCCCCTCCCCCTCTCCCCCTCTCCTCTTCTCCCTCCATCTCCCCTCCCCCTCTCCTCTTCTCCCTCCATCTCCCCTCCCTCCTTCCCCCTCTCCTCTTCTCCCTCCATCTCCCCTCCATCTCTCCTCTTCTCTCTTCATCTCCCCTCTCCCTTTCCCCCTCTCCTCTTCTCCCTTCATCTCTCCCTCCCCCCTCTCCCTTCATCTTCCCTCCCTCCCCCTCTCCTCTTCTCCCTTTATATCTCCTCCCCCCTCTCCTCTTCTCCCTCCATCTCCCCTCCCCCTCTCCTCTTCTTTCCCTCCTCTCCCCACAGTGACTTGGCAATACATCAGAGGAAAAGGAGATAAATATTTCAGCCTCAGTTTCTCTCTGTCTATGTTCTTATTGGTTAATTAATGGCTTCATCTCACCTGAGTACGAGACAGGAGAAGCTGAATCTATCAGACTATGTCCTATCCCTTATAACCCAGCAGAGCGAGTGATAGGTCAGGTAGAGAGAGAGAGAGAGAGAGAGAGAGAATGGGAGAGAGAGGGAGAGAGGAAATGGGATAGAGAGAGAGAATGTGTGTGAGAGAGAGAGAGATGAGGTGTAAGGATAGAGAGGGAGGTAAAGAGGAAGGGTGGGTTGGATAGAACGACAGAGGAAGGATGTATCCATCTATACCGTGTCCCTGGGGTTAAGTAGGTGGGGACACACCAACGGAGCGAGGGATAGGGCAGAGAGAGAGAGAGAGAGAGAGAGAGAGAGAGAGAGAGAGAGAGAGAGAGAGAGAGAGAGAGAGAGAGAGAGAGAGACACAGAGAGAGAGAGAGACACAGAGAGAGCAGAGAGAGACAGAGAGAGAGAGAGAGAGAGAGAGAGAAGACCAGAGAGAGAGAGAGAGAGAGAGAGAGAGAGAGAGAGACACAGAGAGAGAGAGAGACAGAGAGAGAGCGAGAGAGAGACAGAGAGAGAGAGAGAGAGAGAGAGAGAGAGAGAGAGAGAGAGAGAGAGAGAGAGAGAGAGAGAGAGAGAGAGAGAGAGAGAGAGAGAGAGAGAGAGAGAGAGAGAGAGAGAGAGAGAGAGAAATATGGAAGTATAGAGAGAAGGGTAAAAGGATGTATTTGTCCCTGAGGCCCAATTGATGAGGAGGCTGGTAGACAAAGAGAAGAGGAGGAGAGGAAGTTGGGGGTGAGAGAGGAGGAAGGAGAAAGGAGAGTTGAAATATTAGCAAGCAAGTCATCCTCCAGTTTTTTCTTCAGGCTAATAATAGCTTTTTGTTGTTCCTCAATAGAAATGTGTTTTAGAAAAGCTTTGAATGGAGAATTGCCAAAGATTTACAAAGCACCAATTGTACAGTGTGGTTAAACTGTATTCTATGATTACTAGCTCGGTCGCTGACTCATAGAAAAAACTTTCTCTCTCTCCTGTCAGTCAGTCACTCAGACTCTCTCTCTCTCTCTCTCTCTCTCTCTCTCTCTCTCTCTCTCTTCCGTCCGTACGTACGTCCGTCTCTCTCTGTCTGTCTCTCTCTTTCTCTCTGTAATTCTCTCTCTCTGTCTATGCTCTCTCTCTCTCTATCTGTTCTCTTTCTCTCTCTTTCTCTCACATGACTCAGCAAAAAATTGCCTAACAAAAGCAGAGTCATCATGCACACGTCGAACACACACATATTCCAGAATACAAGCACACAGACACATTAGCAAACAGACACATTAGCACACAGACACATTAGCAGACAGACACATTAGCACACAGACACATTAGCAAACAGACACATTAGCACACAGACACACAATCTTGTATTCACACACTTCTGCATATCCTAATTGTCCAAATACAGCCAATATGAGTAAAGGATCAAAATATTCACCAGCAGGTTTTATTCACTATCAACCTAAATATTCACCAGAAGTTACATTCACTATCAACCTAAATATTCACCAGAAGCTATATTCACTATCAACCTCAGTATTCACCAGAAGCTATATTCACAATCAACCTAACTATTCACCAGAATCTATATTCACTATCAACCTAGATATTCACCTGCATGTTATATTCACTATCAACCTAAATATTTTCCAGAAGCTATATTCACAATCAACGTAAATATGTGTGTGTCTGTGTGTGTGTGTGTGTGTGTGTGTGGGTGTGTGTGTGTGTCTGTGTGTGTGTGTAATAAAGAGAGAGAGAGAGAGAAAGAGAGAGAGAGACAGACAGACAGACAGACAGACAGACAGACAGACAGACAGACAGACAGAGGGAGAGATGGAAGAGAGAGAGAGAGAGAGAGAGAGAGAGAGAGAGAGAGAGAGAGAGATGGGAGAGAGAGAGAGAGAGATGACTGTGTGTGTCTGTCTGTCTGTCTCTGGGTGGGTGTGTCCTTCAGAGAAGTGTACTGCCTGTGACTACAGGTCATTAATAGTCTCTGAGAGCTCTAATCCAATCACAGGAGAGAGATGGCCCTCTCAAAACGTCTGCCCAGACCCCTATTATCTGACCCGCCGTGTGTGTGTTTGAGTGTGTTCTTGTGTGTGTTTCTACTCACTGTAAATCTAACTGTATATCTCTCTCTCTCCAGTGTGGCTTCATGTCTGTATTTCTACAGTAGATAAATAGACATCTGCTTCGTTTACTAGAGAGCTGGGAAATACAGTAGATATATAGACATCTGCTTTGTTTACTAGAGAGCTGGGAAATACAGTAGATATATAGACATATGCATTGTTTACTAGAGAGCTGGGAAATACAGTAGATATATAGACATCTGCTTTGTTTACTAGAGAGCTGGGAAATACAGTAGATATATAGACATCTGCTTTGTTTACTAGAGAGCTGGGAAATACAGTAGTATCACTGGTCTAGTCCCCAGTTAGACTAACAGTAGAAACACTGGTCTAGTCCCCAGTTAGACTAACAGTAGTAACACTGGTCTAGTCCCCAGTTAGACTAACAGTAGTAACACTGGTCTCCAGTTAGACTAACAGTAGTAACACTGGTCTAGTCCCCAGTTAGACTAACAGTAGTAACATTGGTCTAGTCCCCAGTTAGACTAACAGTAGTAACACTGGTCTAGTCCCCAGTTAGACTAACAGTAGTAACACTGGTCTAGTCCCCAGTTAGACTAACAGTAGTATCACTGGTCTAGTCCCCAGTTAGACTAACAGTAGTATCACTGGTCTAGTCCCCAGTTAGACTAACAGTAGTAACACTGGTATAGTCCCCAGTTAGACTAACAGTAGTATCACTGGTCTAGTCCCCAGTTAGACTAACAGTAGTATCACTGGTCTAGTCCCCAGTTAGACTAACAGTAGTATCACTGGTCTAGTCCCCAGTTAGACTAACAGTAGTATCAATGGTCTAGTCCACATTTAGACTAACAGTAGTAACACTGGTCTAGTCCCCAGTTAGACTAACAGTATTAACCTGGTCTAGTCCACAGTTAGACTAACAGTAGTATCACTGGTCTAGTCCCCAGTTAGACTAACAGTAGTATCACTGGTCTAGTCCCCAGTTAGACTAACAGTAGTATCACTGGTCTAGTCCCCAGTTAGACTAACAGTAGTATCACTGGTCTAGTCCCCCATTTAGACTAACAGTAGTAACACTGGTCTAGTCCCCAGTTAGACTAACAGTAGTAACCTGGTCTAGTCCACAGTTAGACTAACAGTAGTATCACTGGTCTAGTCCCCAGTTAGACTAACAGTAGTATCACTGGTCTAGTCCCCAGTTAGACTAACAGTAGTATCACTGGTCTAGTCCCCAGTTAGACTAACAGTAGTATCACTGGTCTAGTCCCCAGTTAGACTAACAGTAGTATCACTGGTCTAGTCCCCATTTAGACTAACAGTAGTAACACTGGTCTAGTCCCCAGTTAGACTAACAGTAGTAACCTGGTCTAGTCCACAGTTAGACTAACAGTAGTATCACTGGTCTAGTCCCCAGTTAGACTAACAGTAGTATCACTGGTCTAGTCCCCAGTTAGACTAACAGTAGTATCACTGGTCTAGTCCCCAGTTAGACTAACAGTAGTAACACTGATTTAGTCCCCAGTTAGACTAACAATAGTATCACTGGTCTAGTCCCCAGTTAGACTAACAGTAGTAACACTGGTCTCCAGTTAGACTAACAGTAGTAACACTGGTCTAGTCCCCAGTTAGACTAACAGTAGTAACACTGGTCTAGTCTCCAGTTAGACTAACAGTAGTAACACTGGTCTAGTCCCAAGTTAGACTAACAGTAGTAACACTGGTCTAGTCTCCAGTTAGACTAACAGTAGTATCACTGGTCTAGTCCCCAGTTAGACTAACAGTAGTAACACTGGTCTCCAGTTAGACTAACAGTAGTAACACTGGTCTAGTCCCCAGTTAGACTAACAGTAGTAACACTGGTCTAGTCTCCAGTTAGACTAACAGTAGTAACACTGGTCTAGTCCCAAGTTAGACTAACAGTAGTAACACTGGTCTAGTCTCCAGTTAGACTAACAGTAGTATCACTGGTCTAGTCCCCAGTTAGACTAACAGTAGTAACCTGGTCTAGTCCCCAGTTAGACTAACAGTAGTATCACTGGTCTAGTCCCCAGTTAGACTAACAGTAGTAACACTGGTCTAGTCCCCAGTTAGACTAACAGTAGTATCACTGGTCTAGTCCCCAGTTAGACTAACAGTAGTAACACTGGTCTAGTCCCCAGTTAGACTAACAGTAGTAACACTGGTCTAGTCCCCAGTTAGACTAACAGTAGTAACACTGGTCTAGTCCCCAGTTAGACTAACAGTAGTATCACTGGTCTAGTCCCCAGTTAGACTAACAGTAGTAACACTGGTCTAGTCCCCAGTTAGACTAACAGTAGTATCACTGGTCTAGTCCCCAGTTAGACTAACAGTAGTAACACTGGTCTAGTCCCCAGTTAGACTAACAGTAGTATCACTGGTCTAGTCCCCAGTTAGACTAACAGTAGTAACACTGGTCTAGTCCCCAGTTAGACTAACAGTAGTATCACTGGTCTAGTCCCCAGTTAGACTAACAGTAGTATCACTGGTCTAGTCCCCAGATAGACTAACAGTAGTATCACTGGTCTAGTCTCCAGTTAGACTAACAGTAGTATCACTGGTCTAGTCCCATGTTAGACTAACAGTAGTATCACTGGTCTAGTCTCCAGTTAGACTAACAGTAGTAACACTGGTCTAGTCCCCAGTTAGACTAACAGTAGTAACACTGGTCTAGTCCCCAGTTAGACTAACAGTAGTAACACTGGTCTAGTCCCCAGTTAGACTAACAGTAGTAACACTGGTCTAGTCCCCAGTTAGACTAACAGTAGTAACACTGGTCTAGTCCCCAGTTAGACAAACAGTAGTAACACTGGTCTAGTCCCCAGTTAGACTAACAGTAGTAACACTGGTCTAGTCCCCAGTTAGACTAACAGTTGTAACACTGGTTTAGTCCCCAGTTAGACTAACAGTAGTAACATTGGTCTAGTCCCCAGTTAGACTAACAGTAGTAACACTGATCTAGTCCCCAGTTAGACTAACAGTAGTAACACTGGTCTAGTCCCCAGTTAGACTAACAGTAGTATCACTGGTCTAGTCCCCAGTTAGACTAACAGTAGTAACACTGGTCTAGTCTCCAGTTAGACTAACAGTAGTATCACTGGTCTAGTCCCCAGTAAGACTAACAGTAGTATCACTGGTCTAGTCCCCAGTTAGACTAACAGTAGTAACACTGGTCTAGTCTCCAGTTAGACTAACAGTAGTATCACTGGTCTAGTCTCCAGTAAGACTAACAGTAGTAACACTGGTCTAGTCTCCAGTTAGACTAACAGTAGTAACACTGGTCTCCAGTTAGACTAACAGTAGTAACACTGGTCTAGTCCCCAGTTAGACTAACAGTAGTAACACTGGTCTAGTCTCCAGTTAGACTAACAGTAGTAACACTGGTCTAGTCCCCAGTTAGACTAACAGTAGTAACACTGGTCTAGTCCCCAGGTAGACTAACATTAGTAACATTGGTCTAGTCCCCAGTTAGACTAACAGTAGTAACACTGGTCTAGTCCCCAGTTAGACTAACAGTAGTAACACTGGTCTAGTCCCCAGGTAGACTAACATTAGTAACACTGGTCTAGTCCCCAGGTAGACTAACATTAGTAACATTGGTCTAGTCCCCAGTTAGACTAACAGTAGTAACACTGGTCTAGTCCCCAGTTAGACTAACAGTAGTAACACTGGTCTAGTCCCCAGGTAGACTAACATTAGTAACATTGGTCTAGTCCCCAGTTAGACTAACAGTAGTAACACTGGTCTAGTCCCCAGTTAGACTAACAGTAGTAACACTGGTCTAGTCCCCAGTTAGACTAACAGTAGTAACACTGGTCTAGTCCCCAGTTAGACTAACAGTAGTATCACTGGTCTAGTCCCCAGTTAGACTAACAGTAGTAACACTGGTCTAGTCCCCAGTTAGACTAACAGTAGTAACACTGGTCTAGTCCCCAGTTAGACTAACAGTAGTAACACTGGTCTAGTCCCCAGTTAGACTAACAGTAGTAACACTGGTCTAGTCCCCAGGTAGACTAACATTAGTAACATTGGTCTAGTCCCCAGTTAGACTAACAGTAGTAACACTGGTCTAGTCCCCAGTTAGACTAACAGTAGTAACACTGGTCTAGTCCCCAGGTAGACTAACATTAGTAACACTGGTCTAGTCCCCAGGTAGACTAACATTAGTAACATTGGTCTAGTCCCCAGTTAGACTAACAGTAGTAACACTGGTCTAGTCCCCAGTTAGACTAACAGTAGTATCACTGGTCTAGTCCCATGTTAGACTAACAGTAGTATCACTGGTCTAGTCCCCAGTTAGACTAACAGTAGTAACACTGGTCTAGTCCCCAGTTAGACTAACAGTAGTAACACTGGTCTAGTCCCCAGTTAGACTAACAGTAGTAACACTGGTCTAGTCCCCAGTTAGACTAACAGTAGTAACACTGGTCTAGTCTCCATTTAGACTAACAGTAGTAACACTGGTCTAGTCCCCAGTTAGACAAACAGTAGTAACACTGGTCTAGTCCCCAGTTAGACTAACAGTAGTAACACTGGTCTAGTCCCCAGTTAGACTAACAGTTGTAACACTGGTTTAGTCCCCAGTTAGACTAACAGTAGTAACATTGGTCTAGTCCCCAGTTAGACTAACAGTAGTAACACAGATCTAGTCCCCAGTTAGACTAACAGTAGTAACACTGGTCTAGTCCCCAGTTAGACTAACAGTAGTATCACTGGTCTAGTCCCCAGTTAGACTAACAGTAGTAACACTGGTCTAGTCCCCAGATAGACTAACAGTAGTATCACTGGTCTAGTCCCCAGTAAGACTAACAGTAGTATCACTGGTCTAGTCCCCAGTTAGACTAACAGTAGTAACACTGGTCTAGTCTCCAGTTAGACTAACAGTAGTATCACTGGTCTAGTCTCCAGTAAGCCTAACAGTAGTAACACTGGTCTAGTCTCCAGTTAGACTAACAGTAGTAACACTGGTCTCCAGTTAGACTAACAGTAGTAACACTGGTCTAGTCCCCAGTTAGACTAACAGTAGTAACACTGGTCTAGTCTCCAGTTAGACTAACAGTAGTAACACTGGTCTCCAGTAAGACTAACAGTAGTAACACTGGTCTAGTCCCCAGTTAGACTAACAGTAGTAACACTGGTCTAGTCTCCAGTTAGACTAACAGTAGTATCACTGGTCTAGTCCCATGTTAGACTAACAGTAGTATCACTGGTCTAGTCTCCAGTTAGACTAACAGTAGTAACACTGGTCTAGTCCCCAGTTAGACTAACAGTAGTAACACTGGTCTAGTCCCCAGTTAGACTAACAGTAGTAACACTGGTCTAGTCCCCAGTTAGACTAACAGTAGTAACACTGGTCTAGTCCCCAGTTAGACTAACAGTAGTAACACTGGTCTAGTCCCCAGTTAGACAAACAGTAGTAACACTGGTCTAGTCCCCAGTTAGACTAACAGTAGTAACACTGGTCTAGTCCCCAGTTAGACTAACAGTTGTAACACTGGTTTAGTCCCCAGTTAGACTAACAGTAGTAACATTGGTCTAGTCCCCAGTTAGACTAACAGTAGTAACACTGATCTAGTCCCCAGTTAGACTAACAGTAGTAACACTGGTCTAGTCCCCAGTTAGACTAACAGTAGTATCACTGGTCTAGTCCCCAGTTAGACTAACAGTAGTAACACTGGTCTAGTCTCCAGTTAGACTAACAGTAGTATCACTGGTCTAGTCCCCAGTAAGACTAACAGTAGTATCACTGGTCTAGTCCCCAGTTAGACTAACAGTAGTAACACTGGTCTAGTCTCCAGTTAGACTAACAGTAGTATCACTGGTCTAGTCTCCAGTAAGACTAACAGTAGTAACACTGGTCTAGTCTCCAGTTAGACTAACAGTAGAACACTGGTCTCCAGTTAGGACTAACAGTAGTAACACTGGTCTAGTCCCCAGTTAGACTAACAGTAGTAACACTGGTCTAGTCTCCAGTTAGACTAACAGTAGTAACACTGGTCTCCAGTAAGACTAACAGTAGTAACACTGGTCTAGTCCCCAGTTAGACTAACAGTAGTAACACTGGTCTAGTCCCCAGGTAGACTAACATTAGTAACATTGGTCTAGTCCCCAGTTAGACTAACAGTAGTAACACTGGTCTAGTCCCCAGTTAGACTAACAGTAGTAACACTGGTCTAGTCCCCTGGTAGACTAACATTAGTAACACTGGTCTAGTCCCCAGGTAGACTAACATTAGTAACATTGGTCTAGTCCCCAGTTAGACTAACAGTAGTAACACTGGTCTAGTCCCCAGTTGGACTAACAGTAGTAACACTGGTCTAGTCCCCAGTTAGACTAACATTAGTAACATTGGTCTAGTCCCCAGTTAGACTAACAGTAGTAACACTGGTCTAGTCCCCAAGTTAGACTAACAGTAGTAACACTGGTCTAGTCCCCAGTTAGACTAACAGTAGTAACACTGGTCTAGTCCCCAGTTAGACTAACAGTAGTATCACTGGTCTAGTCCCCAGTTAGACTAACAGTAGTAACACTGGTCTAGTCCCCAGTTAGACTAACAGTAGTAACACTGGTCTAGTCCCCAGTTAGACTAACAGTAGTAACACTGGTCTAGTCCCCAGTTAGACTAACAGTAGTAACACTAATCTAGTCCCCAGTTAGACTAACAGTAGTATCACTGGTCTAGTCCCCAGTTAGACTAACAGTAGTAACACTGGTCTAGTCCCCAGTTAGACTAACAGTAGTAACACTGGTCTTGTCCCCAGTTAGACTAACAGTAGTATCACTGGTCTAGTCCCCAGTTAGACTAACAGTAGTATCACTGGTCTAGTCCCCATTTAGACTAACAGTAGTAACACTGGTCTAGTCCCCAGTTAGACTAACAGTAGTAACACTGGTCTCCAGTAAGACTAACAGTAGTAACACTGGTCTAGTCCCCAGTTAGACTAACAGCAGTAACACTGGTCTAGTCCCCAGTTAGACTAACAGTAGTAACACTGGTCTAGTCCCCAGTAAGACTAACAGTAGTATCACTGGTCTAGTCCCCAGTTAGACTAACAGTAGTAACACTGGTCTAGTCCCCAGTTAGACTAAAAGTAGTAACACTGGTCTAGTCCCCAGTTAGACTAAAAGTAGTAACACTGGTCTAGTCTCCAGTTAGACTAACAGTAGTATCACTGGTCTAGTCCCCAGTTAGACTAACAGTAGTAACACTGATCTAGTCCCCAGTTAGACTAACAGTAGTAACACTGGTCTAGTCCCCAGTTAGACTAAAAGTAGTAACACTGGTCTAGTCCCCAGTTAGACTAAAAGTAGTAACACTGGTCTAGTCTCCAGTTAGACTAACAGTAGTATCACTGGTCTAGTCCCCAGTTAGACTAACAGTAGTAACACTGGTCTAGTCCCCAGTTAGACTAACAGTAGTATCACTGGTCTAGTCCCCAGTTAGACTAACAGTAGTAACACTGGTCTAGTCTCCAGTTAGACTAACAGTAGTATCACTGGTCTAGTCTCCAGTTAGACTAACAGTAGTATCACTGGTCTAGTCCCCAGTAAGACTAACAGTAGTATCACTGGTCTAGTCCCCAGTTAGACTAACAGTAGTAACACTGGTCTAGTCCCCAGTTAGACTAACAGTAGTAACACTGGTCTAGTCTCCAGTTAGACTAACAGTAGTATCACTGGTCTAGTCCCCAGTTAGACTAACAGTAGTAACACTGGTCTAGTCCCCAGATAGACTAACAGTAGTAACACTGGTCTAGTCTCCAGTTAGACTAACAGTAGTATCACTGGTCTAGTCTCCAGTAAGACTAACAGTAGTAACACTGGTCTAGTCCCCAGTTAGACTAACAGTAGTAACACTGGTCTAGTCTCCAGTTAGACTAACAGTAGTAACACTGGTCTCCAGTAAGACTAACAGTAGTAACACTGGTCTAGTCCCCAGTTAGACTAACAGTAGTAACACTGGTCTAGTCCCCAGGTAGACTAACATTAGTAACATTGGTCTAGTCCCCAGTTAGACTAACAGTAGTAACACTGGTCTAGTCCCCAGTTAGACTAACAGTAGTAACACTGGTCTAGTCCCCAGGTAGACTAACATTAGTAACACTGGTCTAGTCCCCAGGTAGACTAACATTAGTAACATTGGTCTAGTCCCCAGTTAGACTAACAGTAGTAACACTGGTCTAGTCCCCAGTTAGACTAACAGTAGTAACACTGGTCTAGTCCCCAGGTATACTAACATTAGTAACATTGGTCTAGTCCCCAGTTAGACTAACAGTAGTAACACTGGTCTAGTCCCCAGTTAGACTACCAGTAGTAACACTGGTCTAGTCCCCAGTTAGACTAACAGTAGTAACACTGGTCTAGTCCCCAGTTAGACTAACAGTAGTATCACTGGTCTAGTCCCCAGTTAGACTAACAGTAGTAACACTGGTCTAGTCCCCAGTTAGACTAACAGTAGTATCACTGGTCTAGTCCCCAGTTAGACTAACAGTAGTAACACTGGTCTAGTCCCCAGTTAGACTAACAGTAGTAACACTGGTCTAGTCCCCAGTTAGACTAACAGTAGTAACACTGGTCTAGTCCCCAGGTAGACTAACATTAGTAACATTGGTCTAGTCCCCAGTTAGACTAACAGTAGTAACACTGGTCTAGTCCCCAGTTAGACTAACAGTAGTAACACTGGTCTAGTCCCCAGGTAGACTAACATTAGTAACACTGGTCTAGTCCCCAGGTAGACTAACATTAGTAACATTGGTCTAGTCCCCAGTTAGACTAACAGTAGTAACACTGGTCTAGTCCCCAGTTAGACTAACAGTAGTATCACTGGTCTAGTCCCATGTTAGACTAACAGTAGTATCACTGGTCTAGTCTCCAGTTAGACTAACAGTAGTAACACTGGTCTAGTCCCCAGTTAGACTAACAGTAGTAACACTGGTCTAGTCCCCAGTTAGACTAACAGTAGTAACACTGGTCTAGTCCCCAGTTAGACTAACAGTAGTAACACTGGTCTAGTCCCCAGTTAGACTAACAGTAGTAACACTGGTCTAGTCCCCAGTTAGACAAACAGTAGTAACACTGGTCTAGTCCCCAGTTAGACTAACAGTAGTAACACTGGTCTAGTCCCCAGTTAGACTAACAGTTGTAACACTGGTTTAGTCCCCAGTTAGACTAACAGTAGTAACATTGGTCTAGTCCCCAGTTAGACTAACAGTAGTAACACTGATCTAGTCCCCAGTTAGACTAACATTAGTAACACTGGTCTAGTCCCCAGTTAGACTAACAGTAGTATCACTGGTCTAGTCCCCGGTTAGACTAACAGTAGTAACACTGGTCTAGTCTCCAGTTAGACTAACAGTAGTATCACTGGTCTAGTCCCCAGTAAGACTAACAGTAGTATCACTGGTCTAGTCCCCAGTTAGACTAACAGTAGTAACACTGGTCTAGTCTCCAGTTAGACTAACAGTAGTATCACTGGTCTAGTCTCCAGTAAGCCTAACAGTAGTAACACTGGTCTAGTCTCCATTTAGACTAACAGTAGTAACACTGGTCTCCAGTTAGACTAACAGTAGTAACACTGGTCTAGTCCCCAGTTAGACTAACAGTAGTAACACTGGTCTAGTCTCCAGTTAGACTAACAGTAGTAACACTGGTCTCCAGTAAGACTAACAGTAGTAACACTGGTCTAGTCCCCAGTTAGACTAACAGTAGTAACACTGGTCTAGTCTCAGTTAGACTAACAGTAGTATCACTGGTCTAGTCCCATGTTAGACTAACAGTAGTATCACTGGTCTAGTCTCCAGTTAGACTAACAGTAGTAACACTGGTCTAGTCCCCAGTTAGACTAACAGTAGTAACACTGGTCTAGTCCCCAGTTAGACTAACAGTAGTAACACTGGTCTAGTCCCCAGTTAGACTAACAGTAGTAACACTGGTCTAGTCCCCAGTTAGACTAACAGTAGTAACACTGGTCTAGTCCCCAGTTAGACAAACAGTAGTAACACTGGTCTAGTCCCCAGTTAGACTAACAGTAGTAACACTGGGTCTAGTCCCCAGTTAGACTAACAGTTGTAACACTGGTTTAGTCCCCAGTTAGACTAACAGTAGTAACATTGGTCTAGTCCCCAGTTAGACTAACAGTAGTAACACTGATCTAGTCCCCAGTTAGACTAACAGTAGTAACACTGGTCTAGTCCCCAGTTAGACTAACAGTAGTATCACTGGTCTAGTCCCCAGTTAGACTAACAGTAGTAACACTGGTCTAGTCTCCCAGTTAGACTAACAGTAGTATCACTGGGTCTAGTCCCCAGTAAGACTAACAGTAGTATCACTGGTCTAGTCCCCAGTTAGACTAACAGTAGTAACACTGGTCTAGTCTCCAGTTAGACTAACAGTAGTATCACTGGTCTAGTCTCCAGTAAGACTAACAGTAGTAACACTGGTCTAGTCTCCGGTTAGACTAACAGTAGTAACACTGGTCTCCAGTTAGACTAACAGTAGTAACACTGGTCTAGTCCCCAGTTAGACTAACAGTAGTAACACTGGTCTAGTCTCCAGTTAGACTAACAGTAGTAACACTGGTCTCCAGTAAGACTAACAGTAGTAACACTGGTCTAGTCCCCAGTTAGACTAACAGTAGTAACACTGGTCTAGTCCCCAGGTAGACTAACATTAGTAACATTGGTCTAGTCCCCAGTTAGACTAACAGTAGTAACACTGGTCTAGTCCCCAGTTAGACTAACAGTAGTAACACTGGGTCTAGTCCCCAGGTAGACTAACATTAGTAACACTGGTCTAGTCCCCAGGTAGACTAACATTAGTAACATTGGTCTAGTCCCCAGTTAGACTAACAGTAGTAACACTGGTCTAGTCCCCAGTTAGACTAACAGTAGTAACACTGGTCTAGTCCCCAGGTAGACTAACATTAGTAACATTGGTCTAGTCCCCAGTTAGACTAACAGTAGTAACACTGGTCTAGTCCCCAGTTAGACTAACAGTAGTAACACTGGTCTAGTCCCCAGTTAGACTAACAGTAGTAACACTGGTCTAGTCCCCAGTTAGACTAACAGTAGTATCACTGGTCTAGTCCCCAGTTAGACTAACAGTAGTAACACTGGTCTAGTCCCCAGTTAGACTAACAGTAGTAACACTGGTCTAGTCCCCAGTTAGACTAACAGTAGTAACACTGGTCTAGTCCCCAGTTAGACTAACAGTAGTAACACTGGTCTAGTCCCCAGTTAGACTAACAGTAGTATCACTGGTCTAGTCCCCAGTTAGACTAACAGTAGTAACACTGGTCTAGTCCCCAGTTAGACTAACAGTAGTAACACTGGTCTTGTCCCCAGTTAGACTAACAGTAGTATCACTGGTCTAGTCCCCAGTTAGACTAACAGTAGTATCACTGGTCTAGTCCCCATTTAGACTAACAGTAGTAACACTGGTCTAGTCCCCAGTTAGACTAACAGTAGTAACACTGGTCTCCAGTAAGACTAACAGTAGTAACACTGGTCTAGTCCCCAGTTAGACTAACAGCAGTAACACTGGTCTAGTCCCCAGTTAGACTAACAGTAGTAACACTGGTCTAGTCCCCAGTTAGACTAACAGTAGTATCACTGTTCTAGTCTCCAGTTAGACTAACAGTAGTAACACTGGTCTAGTCCCCAGTAGACTAACAGTAGTATCACTGGTCTAGTCCCCAGTTAGACTAACAGTAGTAACACTGGTCTAGTCCCCAGTTAGACTAAAAGTAGTAACACTGGTCTAGTCCCCAGTTAGACTAAAAGTAGTAACACTGGTCTAGTCTCCAGTTAGACTAACAGTAGTATCACTGGTCTAGTCCCCAGTTAGACTAACAGTAGTAACACTGATCTAGTCCCCAGTTAGACTAACAGTAGTAACACTGGTCTAGTCCCCAGTTAGACTAAAAGTAGTAACACTGGTCTAGTCCCCAGTTAGACTAAAAGTAGTAACACTGGTCTAGTCTCCAGTTAGACTAACAGTAGTATCACTGGTCTAGTCCCCAGTTAGACTAACAGTAGTAACACTGGTCTAGTCCCCAGTTAGACTAACAGTAGTATCACTGGTCTAGTCCCCAGTTAGACTAACAGTAGTAACACTGGTCTAGTCTCCAGTTAGACTAACAGTAGTATCACTGGTCTAGTCTCTAGTTAGACTAACAGTAGTATCACTGGTCTAGTCCCCAGTAAGACTAACAGTAGTATCACTGGTCTAGTCCCCAGTTAGACTAACAGTAGTAACACTGGTCTAGTCCCCAGTTAGACTAACAGTAGTAACACTGGTCTAGTCTCCAGTTAGACTAACAGTAGTATCACTGGTCTAGTCCCCAGTTAGACAAACAGTAGTAACACTGGTCTAGTCCCCAGTTAGACTAACAGTAGTAACACTGATCTAGTCTCCAGTTAGACTAACAGTAGTATCACTGGTCTAGTCTCCAGTAACACTAACAGTAGTAACACTGGTCTAGTCCCAAGTTAGACTAACAGTAGTAACACTGGTCTAGTCTCCAGTTAGACTAACAGTAGTAACACTGGTCTCCAGTAAGACTAACAGTAGTAACACTGTTCTAGTCCCCAGTTAGACTACCAGTAGTAACACTGGTCTAGTCCCCAGTTAGACTAACAGTAGTAACATTGGTCTAGTCCCCAGTTAGACTAACAGTAGTAACTCTGGTCTAGTCCCCAGTTAGACTAACAGTAGTAACACTGGTCTAGTCCCCAGGTAGACTAACATTAGTAACACTGGTCTAGTCCCCAGGTAGACTAACATTAGTAACATTGGTCTAGTCCCCAGTTAGACTAACAGTAGTAACACTGGTCTAGTCCCCAGTTAGACTAACAGTAGTAACACTGGTCTAGTCCCCAGGTATACTAACATTAGTAACATTGGTCTAGTCCCCAGTTAGACTAACAGTAGTAACACTGGTCTAGTCCCCAGTTAGACTAACAGTAGTAACACTGGTCTAGTCCCCAGTTAGACTAACAGTAGTAACACTGGTCTAGTCCCCAGTTAGACTAACAGTAGTATCACTGGTCTAGTCCCCAGTTAGACTAACAGTAGTAACACTGGTCTAGTCCCCAGTTAGACTAACAGTAGTAACACTGGTCTAGTCCCCAGTTAGACTAACAGTAGTAACACTGGTCTAGTCCCCAGTTAGACTAACAGTAGTAACACTGGTCTAGTCCCCAGTTAGACTAACAGTAGTATCACTGGTCTAGTCCCCAGTTAGACTAACAGTAGTAACACTGGTCTAGTCCCCAGTTAGACTAACAGTAGTATCACTGGTCTAGTCCCCAGTTAGACTAACAGTAGTAACACTGGTCTAGTCCCCAGTTAAACTAACAGTAGTAACACTGGTCTAGTCCCCAGGTATACTAACATTAGTAACATTGGTCTAGTCCCCAGTTAGACTAACAGTAGTAACACTGGTCTAGTCCCCAGTTAGACTAACAGTAGTAACACTGGTCTAGTCCCCAGTTAGACTAACAGTAGTAACACTGGTCTAGTCCCCAGTTAGACTAACAGTAGTATCACTGTTCTAGTCCCCAGTTAGACTAACAGTAGTATCACTGGTCTATTCCCCAGTTAGACTAACAGTAGTAACACTGGTCTAGTCTCCAGTTAGACTAACAGTAGTATCACTGGTCTAGTCCCCAGTAAGACTAACAGTAGTATCACTGGTCTAGTCCCCAGTTAGACTAACAGTAGTAAAACTGGTCTAGTCTCCAGTTAGACTAACAGTAGTATCACTGGTCTAGTCTCCAGTAAGACTAACAGTAGTAACACTGGTCTAGTCTCCAGTTAGACTAACAGTAGTAACACTGGTCTCCAGTTAGACTAACAGTAGTAACACTGGTCTAGTCCCCAGTTAGACTAACAGTAGTAACACTGGTCTAGTCTCCAGTTAGACTAACAGTAGTAACACTGGTCTCCAGTAAGACTAACAGTAGTAACACTGGTCTAGTCCCCAGTTAGACTAACAGTAGTAACACTGGTCTAGTCCCCAGGTAGACTAACATTAGTAACATTGGTCTAGTCCCCAGTTAGACTAACAGTAGTAACACTGGTCTAGTCCCCAGTTAGACTAACAGTAGTAACACTGGTCTAGTCCCCAGGTAGACTAACATTAGTAACACTGGTCTAGTCCCCAGGTAGACTAACATTAGTAACATTGGTCTAGTCCCCAGTTAGACTAACAGTAGTAACACTGGTCTAGTCCCCAGTTAGACTAACAGTAGTAACACTGGTCTAGTCCCCAGGTAGACTAACATTAGTAACATTGGTCTAGTCCCCAGTTAGACTAACAGTAGTAACACTGGTCTAGTCCCCAGTTAGACTAACAGTAGTAACACTGGTCTAGTCCCCAGTTAGACTAACAGTAGTAACACTGGTCTAGTCCCCAGTTAGACTAACAGTAGTATCACTGGTCTAGTCCCCAGTTAGACTAACAGTAGTAACACTGGTCTAGTCCCCAGTTAGACTAACAGTAGTAACACTGGTCTAGTCCCCAGTTAGACTAACAGTAGTAACACTGGTCTAGTCCCCAGTTAGACTAACAGTAGTAACACTGGTCTAGTCCCCAGTTAGACTAACAGTAGTATCACTGGTCTAGTCCCCAGTTAGACTAACAGTAGTAACACTGGTCTAGTCCCCAGTTAGACTAACAGTAGTAACACTGGTCTTGTCCCCAGTTAGACTAACAGTAGTATCACTGGTCTAGTCCCCAGTTAGACTAACAGTAGTATCACTGGTCTAGTCCCCATTTAGACTAACAGTAGTAACACTGGTCTAGTCCCCAGTTAGACTAACAGTAGTAACACTGGTCTCCAGTAAGACTAACAGTAGTAACACTGGTCTAGTCCCCAGTTAGACTAACAGCAGTAACACTGGTCTAGTCCCCAGTTAGACTAACAGTAGTAACACTGGTCTAGTCCCCAGTTAGACTAACAGTAGTATCACTGTTCTAGTCTCCAGTTAGACTAACAGTAGTAACACTGGTCTAGTCCCCAGTAAGACTAACAGTAGTATCACTGGTCTAGTCCCCAGTTAGACTAAGAGTAGTAACACTGGTCTAGTCCCCAGTTAGACTAAAAGTAGTAACACTGGTCTAGTCCCCAGTTAGACTAAAAGTAGTAACACTGGTCTAGTCTCCAGTTAGACTAACAGTAGTATCACTGGTCTAGTCCCCAGTTAGACTAACAGTAGTAACACTGATCTAGTCCCCAGTTAGACTAACAGTAGTAACACTGGTCTAGTCCCCAGTTAGACTAAAAGTAGTAACACTGGTCTAGTCCCCAGTTAGACTAAAAGTAGTAACACTGGTCTAGTCTCCAGTTAGACTAACAGTAGTATCACTGGTCTAGTTCCCAGTTAGACTAACAGTAGTAACACTGGTCTATTCCCAGTTAGACTAACAGTAGTATCACTGGTCTAGTCCCCAGTTAGACTAACAGTAGTAACACTGGTCTAGTCTCCAGTTAGACTAACAGTAGTATCACTGGTCTAGTCTCCAGTTAGACTAACAGTAGTATCACTGGTCTAGTCCCCAGTAAGACTAACTTTAGGATCACTGGTCTAGTCCCCAGTTAGACTAACAGTAGTAACACTGGTCTAGTCCCCAGTTAGACTAACAGTAGTAACACTGGTCTAGTCTCCAGTTAGACTAACAGTAGTATCACTGGTCTAGTCCCCAGTTAGACTAACAGTAGTAACACTGGTCTAGTCCCCAGTTAGACTAACAGTAGTAACACTGGTCTAGTCTCCAGTTAGACTAACAGTAGTATCACTGGTCTAGTCTCCAGTAAGACTAACAGTAGTAACACTGGTCTAGTCCCCAGTTAGACTAACAGTAGTAACACTGGTCTAGTCTCCAGTTAGACTAACAGTAGTAACACTGGTCTCCAGTAAGACTAACAGTAGTAACACTGGTCTAGTCCCCAGTTAGACTAACAGTAGTAACACTGGTCTAGTCCCCAGGTAGACTAACATTAGTAACATTGGTCTAGTCCCCAGTTAGACTAACAGTAGTAACACTGGTCTAGTCCCCAGTTAGACTAACAGTAGTAACACTGGTCTAGTCCCCAGGTAGACTAACATTAGTAACACTGGTCTAGTCCCCAGGTAGACTAACATTAGTAACATTGGTCTAGTCCCCAGTTAGACTAACAGTAGTAACACACTGGTCTAGTCCCCAGTTAGACTAACAGTAGTAACACTGGTCTAGTCCCCAGGTATACTAACATTAGTAACATTGGTCTAGTCCCCAGTTAGACTAACAGTAGTAACACTGGTCTAGTCCCCAGTTAGACTAACAGTAGTAACACTGGTCTAGTCCCCAGTTAGACTAACAGTAGTAACACTGGTCTAGTCCCCAGTTAGACTAACAGTAGTATCACTGGTCTAGTCCCCAGTTAGACTAACAGTAGTAACACTGGTCTAGTCCCCAAGTTAGACTAACAGTAGTAACACTGGTCTAGTCCCCAGTTAGACTAACAGTAGCAACACTGGGTCTAGTCCCCAGTTAGACTAACAGTAGTAACACTGGTCTAGTCCCCAGTTAGACTAACAGTAGTATCACTGGTCTAGTCCCCAGTTAGACTAACAGTAGTAACACTGGTCTAGTCCCCAGTTAGACTAACAGTAGTATCACTGGTCTAGTCCCCAGTTAGACTAACAGTAGTAACACTGGTCTAGTCCCCAGTTAGACTAACAGTAGTAACACTGGTCTAGTCCCCAGGTATACTAACATTAGTAACATTGGTCTAGTCCCCAGTTAGACTAACAGTAGTAACACTGGTCTAGTCCCCAGTTAGACTAACAGTAGTAACACTGGTCTAGTCCCCAGTTAGACTAACAGTAGTAACACTGGTCTAGTCCCCAGTTAGACTAACAGTAGTATCACTGGTCTAGTCCCCAGTTAGACTAACAGTAGTAACACTGGTCTAGTCCCCAGTTGGACTAACAGTAGTAACACTGGTCTAGTCCCCAGTTAGACTAACAGTAGTAACACTGGTCTAGTCCCCAGTTAGACTAACAGTAGTAACACTGGTCTAGTCCCCAGTTAGACCAACAGTAGTGTCACTGGTCTAGTCCCCAGTTAGACTAACAGTAGTAACACTGGTCTAGTCCCCAGTTAGACTAACAGTAGTATCACTGGTCTAGTCCCCAGTTAGACTAACAGTAGTAACACTGGTCTAGTCCCCAGTTAGACTAACAGTAGTAACACTGGTCTAGTCCCCAGTTAGACTAACAGTAGTATCACTGTTCTAGTCTCCAGTTAGACTAACAGTAGTAACACTGGTCTTGTCTCCAGTTAGACTAACAGTAGTAACCTGGTCTAGTCCCCAGTTAGACTAACAGTAGTAACACTGGTATCCAGTAAGACTAACAGTAGTAACACTGGTCTAGTCCCCAGTTAGACTAATAGTAGTAACACTGGTCTCCAGTAAGACGAACAGTAGTAACACTGGTCTAGTCCCCAGTTAGACTAACAGCAGTAACACTGGTCTAGTCCCCAGTTAGACTAACAGTAGTAACACTGGTCTAGTCCCCAGTTAGACTAACAGTAGTATCACTGTTCTAGTCTCCAGTTAGACTAACAGTAGTAACACTGGTCTAGTCCCCAGTAAGACTAACAGTAGTATCACTGGTCTAGTCCCCAGTTAGACTAAGAGTAGTAACACTGGTCTAGTCCCCAGTTAGACTAAAAGTAGTAACACTGGTCTAGTCCCCAGTTAGACTAAAAGTAGTAACACTGGTCTAGTCTCCAGTTAGACTAACAGTAGTATCACTGGTCTAGTCCAGTTAGACTAACAGTAGTAACACTGATCTAGTCCCCAGTTAGACTAACAGTAGTAACACTGGTCTAGTCCCCAGTTAGACTAAAAAGTAGTAACACTGGTCTAGTCCCCAGTTAGACCAAAAGTAGTAACACTGGTCTAGTCTCCAAGTTAGACTAACAGTAGTATCACTGGTCTAGTCCCCAGTTAGACTAACAGTAGTAACACTGGTCTAGTCCCCAGTTAGACTAACAGTAGTATCACTGGTCTAGTCCCCAGTTAGACTAACAGTAGTAACACTGGTCTAGTCTCCAGTTAGACTAACAGTAGTATCACTGGTCTAGTCTCAGTTAGACTAACAGTAGTATCACTGGTCTAGTCCCCAGTAAGACTAACAGTAGGATCACTGGTCTAGTCCCCAGTTAGACTAACAGTAGTAACACTGGTCTAGTCCCCAGTTAGACTAACAGTAGTAACACTGGTCTAGTCTCCAGTTAGACTAACAGTAGTATCACTGGTCTAGTCCCCAGTTAGACTAACAGTAGTAACACTGGTCTAGTCCCCAGTTAGACTAACAGTAGTAACACTGGTCTAGTCTCCAGTTAGACTAACAGTAGTATCACTGGTCTAGTCTCCAGTAAGACTAACAGTAGTAACACTGGTCTAGTCCCCAGTTAGACTAACAGTAGTAACACTGGTCTAGTCTCCAGTTAGACTAACAGTAGTAACACTGGTCTAGTCCCCAGTTAAACTAACAGTAGTAACACTGGTCTAGTCCCCAGGTATACTAACATTAGTAACATTGGTCTAGTCCCAAGTTAGACTAACAGTAGTAACACTGGTCTAGTCCCCAGTTAGACTAACAGTAGTAACACTGGTCTAGTCCCCAGTTAGACTAACAGTAGTAACACTGGTCTAGTCCCCAGTTAGACTAACAGTAGTATCACTGTTCTAGTCCCCAGTTAGACTAACAGTAGTATCACTGGTCTATTCCCCAGTTAGACTAACAGTAGTAACACTGGTCTAGTCTCCAGTTAGACTAACAGTAGTATCACTGGTCTAGTCCCCAGTAAGACTAACAGTAGTATCACTGGTCTAGTCCCCAGTTAGACTAACAGTAGTAAAACTGGTCTAGTCTCCAGTTAGACTAACAGTAGTATCACTGGTCTAGTCTCCAGTAAGACTAACAGTAGTAACACTGGTCTAGTCTCCAGTTAGACTAACAGTAGTAACACTGGTCTCCAGTTAGACTAACAGTAGTAACACTGGTCTAGTCCCCAGTTAGACTAACAGTAGTAACACTGGTCTAGTCTCCAGTTAGACTAACAGTAGTAACACTGGTCTCCAGTAAGACTAACAGTAGTAACACTGGTCTAGTCCCCAGTTAGACTAACAGTAGCAACACTGGTCTAGTCCCCCAGGTAGACTAACATTAGTAACATTGGTCTAGTCCCCAGTTAGACTAACAGTAGTAACACTGGTCTAGTCCCCAGTTAGACTAACAGTAGTAACACTGGTCTAGTCCCCAGGTAGACTAACATTAGTAACACTGGTCTAGTCCCCAGGTAGACTAACATTAGTAACATTGGTCTAGTCCCCAGTTAGACTAACAGTAGTAACACTGGTCTAGTCCCCAGTTAGACTAACAGTAGTAACACTGGTCTAGTCCCCAGGTAGACTAACATTAGTAACATTGGTCTAGTCCCCAGTTAGACTAACAGTAGTAACACTGGTCTAGTCCCCAGTTAGACTAACAGTAGTAACACTGGTCTAGTCCCCAGTTAGACTAACAGTAGTAACACTGGTCTAGTCCCCAGTTAGACTAACAGTAGTATCACTGGTCTAGTCCCCAGTTAGACTAACAGTAGTAACACTGGTCTAGTCCCCAGTTAGACTAACAGTAGTAACACTGGTCTAGTCCCCAGTTAGACTAACAGTAGTAACACTGGTCTAGTCCCCAGTTAGACTAACAGTAGTAACACTGGTCTAGTCCCCAGTTAGACTAACAGTAGTATCACTGGTCTAGTCCCCAGTTAGACTAACAGTAGTAACACTGGTCTAGTCCCCAGTTAGACTAACAGTAGTAACACTGGTCTTGTCCCCAGTTAGACTAACAGTAGTATCACTGGTCTAGTCCCCAGTTAGACTAACAGTAGTATCACTGGTCTAGTCCCCATTTAGACTAACAGTAGTAACACTGGTCTAGTCCCCAGTTAGACTAACAGTAGTAACACTGGTCTCCAGTAAGACTAACAGTAGTAACACTGGTCTAGTCCCCAGTTAGACTAACAGCAGTAACACTGGTCTAGTCCCCAGTTAGACTAACAGTAGTAACACTGGTCTAGTCCCCAGTTAGACTAACAGTAGTATCACTGTTCTAGTCTCCAGTTAGACTAAATAGTAGTAACACTGGTCTAGTCCCCAGTAAGACTAACAGTAGTATCACTGGTCTAGTCCCCAGTTAGACTAAGAGTAGTAACACTGGTCTAGTCCCCAGTTAGACTAAAA
Organism: Coregonus clupeaformis; assembly: GCF_020615455.1. NCBI lineage: Eukaryota > Metazoa > Chordata > Actinopteri > Salmoniformes > Salmonidae > Coregonus > Coregonus clupeaformis. The sequence goes on along the minus strand of NW_025536014.1, from coordinate 27,721 downwards.
GTAGTAACACTGGTCTAGTCCCCAGTTAGACTAAAGTAGTAACACTGGTCTAGTCTCCAGTTAGACTAACAGTAGTATCACTGGTCTAGTCCCCAGTTAGACTAACAGTAGTAACACTGATCTAGTCCCCAGTTAGACTAACAGTAGTAACACTGGTCTAGTCCCCAGTTAGACTAAAAGTAGTAACACTGGTCTAGTCCCCAGTTAGACTAAAAGTAGTAACACTGGTCTAGTCTCCAGTTAGACTAACAGTAGTATCACTGGTCTAGTCCCCAGTTAGACTAACAGTAGTAACACTGGTCTAGTCCCCAGTTAGACTAACAGTAGTATCACTGGTCTAGTCCCCAGTTAGACTAACAGTAGTAACACTGGTCTAGTCTCCAGTTAGACTAACAGTAGTATCACTGGTCTAGTCTCCAGTTAGACTAACAGTAGTATCACTGGTCTAGTCCCCAGTAAGACTAACAGTAGGATCACTGGTCTAGTCCCCAGTTAGACTAACAGTAGTAACACTGGTCTAGTCCCCAGTTAGACTAACAGTAGTAACACTGGTCTAGTCTCCAGTTAGACTAACAGTAGTATCACTGGTCTAGTCCCCAGTTAGACTAACAGTAGTAACACTGGTCTAGTCCCCAGTTAGACTAACAGTAGTAACACTGGTCTAGTCTCCAGTTAGACTAACAGTAGTATCACTGGTCTAGTCTCCAGTAAGACTAACAGTAGTAACACTGGGTCTAGTCCCCAGTTAGACTAACAGTAGTAACACTGGTCTAGTCTCCAGTTAGACTAACAGTAGTAACACTGGTCTCCAGTAAGACTAACAGTAGTAACACTGGTCTAGTCGCCCCAGTTAGACTAACAGTAGTAACACTGGTCTAGTCCCCAGGTAGACTAACATTAGTAACATTGGTCTAGTCCCCAGTTAGACTAACAGTAGTAACACTGGTCTAGTTCCCAGTTAAACTAACAGTAGTAACACTGGTCTAGTCCCCAGGTAGACTAACATTAGTAACACTGGTCTAGTCACCAGGTAGACTAACATTAGTAACATTGGTCTAGTCCCCAGTTAGACTAACAGTAGTAACACTGGTCTAGTCCCCAGTTAGACTAACAGTAGTAACACTGGTCTAGTCCCCAGGTATACTAACATTAGTAACATTGGTCTAGTCCCCAGTTAGACTAACAGTAGTAACACTGGTCTAGTCCCCAGTTAGACTAACAGTAGTAACACTGGTCTAGTCCCCAGTTAGACTAACAGTAGTAACACTGGTCTAGTCCCCAGTTAGACTAACAGTAGTATCACTGGTCTAGTCCCCAGTTAGACTAACAGTAGTAACACTGGTCTAGTCCCCAGTTAGACTAACAGTAGTAACACTGGTCTAGTCCCCAGTTAGACTAACAGTAGTAACACTGGTCTAGTCCCCAGTTAGACTAACAGTAGTAACACTGGTCTAGTCCCCAGTTAGACTAACAGTAGTATCACTGGTCTAGTCCCCAGTTAGACTAACAGTAGTAACACTGGTCTAGTCCCCAGTTAGACTAACAGTAGTATCACTGGTCTAGTCCCCAGTTGGACTAACAGTAGTAACACTGGTCTAGTCCCCAGTTAGACTAACAGTAGTAACACTGGTCTAGTCCCCAGGTATACTAACATTAGTAACATTGGTCTAGTCCCCAGTTAGACTAACAGTAGTAACACTGGTCTAGTCCCCAGTTAGACTAACAGTAGTAACACTGGTCTAGTCCCCAGTTAGACTAACAGTAGTAACACTGGTCTAGTCCCCAGTTAGACTAACAGTAGTATCACTGGTCTAGTCCCCCAGTTAGACTAACAGTAGTAACACTGGTCTAGTCCCCAGTTAGACTAACAGTAGTAACACTGGTCTAGTCCCCAGTTAGACTAACAGTAGTAACACTGGTCTAGTCCCCAGTTAGACTAACAGTAGTAACACTGGTCTAGTCCCCAGTTAGACTAACAGTAGTATCACTGGTCTAGTCCCCCAGTTAGACTAACAGTAGTAACACTGGTCTAGTCCCCAGTTAGACTAACAGTAGTATCACTGGTCTAGTCCCCAGTTAGACTAACAGTAGTAACACTGGTCTAGTCCCCAGTTAGACTAACAGTAGTAACACTGGTCTAGTCCCCAGTTAGACTAACAGTAGTATCACTGTTCTAGTCTCCAGTTAGACTAACAGTAGTAACACTGGTCTTGTCTCCAGTTAGACTAACAGTAGTAACCTGGTCTAGTCCCCCAGTTAGACTAACAGTAGTAACACTGGTATCCAGTAAGACTAACAGTAGTAACACTGGTCTAGTCCCCAGTTAGACTAATAGTAGTAACACTGGTCTCCAGTAAGACTAACAGTAGTAACACTGGTCTAGTCCCCAGTTAGACTAACAGCAGTAACACTGGTCTAGTCCCCAGTTAGACTAACAGTAGTAACACTGGTCTAGTCCCCAGTTAGACTAACAGTAGTATCACTGTTCTAGTCTCCAGTTAGACTAACAGTAGTAACACTGGTCTAGTCCCCAGTAAGACTAACAGTAGTATCACTGGTCTAGTCCCCAGTTAGACTAAGAGTAGTAACACTGGTCTCAGTCCCCAGTTGGACTAAAAGTAGTAACACTGGTCTAGTCCCCAGTTAGACTAAAAGTAGTAACACTGGTCTAGTCTCCAGTTAGACTAACGGTAGTATCACTGGTCTAGTCCCCAGTTAGACTAACAGTAGTAACACTGATCTAGTCCCCAGTTAGACTAACAGTAGTAACACTGGTCTAGTCCCCAGTTAGACTAAAAGTAGTAACACTGGTCTAGTCCCCAGTTAGACTAGAAAGTAGTAACACTGGTCTAGTCTCCAGTTAGACTAACAGTAGTATCACTGGTCTAGTCCCCAGTTAGACTAACAGTAGTAACACTGGTCTAGTCCCCAGTTAGACTAACAGTAGTATCACTGGTCTAGTCCCCAGTTAGACTAACAGTAGTAACACTGGTCTAGTCTCCAGTTAGACTAACAGTAGTATCACTGGTCCTAGTCTCCAGTTAGACTAACAGTAGTATCACTGGTCTAGTCCCCAGTAAGACTAACAGTAGGATCACTGGTCTAGTCCCCCAGTTAGACTAACAGTAGTAACACTGGTCTAGTCCCCAGTTAGACTAACAGTAGTAACACTGGTCTAGTCTCCAGTTAGACTAACAGTAGTATCACTGGTCTAGTCCCCAGTTAGACTAACAGTAGTAACACTGGTCTAGTCCCCAGTTAGACTAACAGTAGTAACACTGGTCTAGTCTCCAGTTAGACTAACAGTAGTATCACTGGTCTAGTCTCCAGTAAGACTAACAGTAGTAACACTGGTCTAGTCCCCAGTTAGACTAACAGTAGTAACACTGGTCTAGTCTCCAGTTAGACTAACAGTAGTAACACTGGTCTCCAGTAAGACTAACAGTAGTAACACTGGTCTAGTCCCCAGTTAGACTAACAGTAGTAACACCTGGTCTAGTCCCCAGGTAGACTAACATTAGTAACATTGGTCTAGTCCCCAGTTAGACTAACAGTAGTAACACCGGTCTAGTCCCCAGTTAGACTAACAGTAGTAACACTGGTCTAGTCCCCAGGTAGACTAACATTAGTAACACTGGTCTAGTCCCCAGGTAGACTAACATTAGTAACATTGGTCTAGTCCCCAGTTAGACTAACAGTAGTAACACTGGTCTAGTCCCCAGTTAGACTAACAGTAGTAACACTGGTCTAGTCCCCAGGTATACTAACATTAGTAACATTGGTCTAGTCCCCAGTTAGACTAACAGTAGTAACACTGGTCTAGTCCCCAGTTAGACTAACAGTAGTAACACTGGTCTAGTCCCCAGTTAGACTAACAGTAGTAACACTGGTCTAGTCCCCAGTTAGACTAACAGTAGTATCACTGGTCTAGTCCCCAGTTAGACTAACAGTAGTAACACTGGTCTAGTCCCCAGTTAGACTAACAGTAGTAACACTGGTCTAGTCCCCAGTTAGACTAACAGTAGTAACACTGGTCTAGTCCCCAGTTAGACTAACAGTAGTAACACTGGTCTAGTCCCCAGTTAGACTAACAGTAGTATCACTGGTCTAGTCCCCAGTTAGACTAACAGTAGTAACACTGGTCTAGTCCCCAGTTAGACTAACAGTAGTATCACTGGTCTAGTCCCAGTTAGACTAACAGTAGTAACACTGGTCTAGTCCCCCAGTTAGACTAACAGTAGTAACACTGGTCTAGTCCCCAGGTATACTAACATTAGTAACATTGGTCTAGTCCCCAGTTAGACTAACAGTAGTAACACTGGTCTTGTCCCCAGTTAGACTAACAGTAGTAACACTGGTCTAGTCCCCAGTTAGACTAACAGTAGTAACACTGGTCTAGTCCCCAGTTAGACTAACAGTAGTATCACTGGTCTAGTCCCCAGTTAGACTAACAGTAGTAACACTGGTCTCAGTCCCCAGTTAGACTAACAGTAGTAACACTGGTCTAGTCCCCAGTTAGACTAACAGTAGTAACACTGGTCTAGTCCCCAGTTAGACTAACAGTAGTAACACTGGTCTAGTCCCCAGTTAGACTAACAGTAGTATCACTGGTCTAGTCCCCAGTTAGACTAACAGTAGTAACACTGGTCTAGTCCCCAGTTAGACTAACAGTAGTATCACTGGTCTAGTCCCCAGTTAGACTAACAGTAGTAACACTGGTCTAGTCCCCAGTTAGACTAACAGTAGTAACACTGGTCTAGTCCCCAGTTAGACTAACAGTAGTATCACTGTTCTAGTCTCCAGTTAGACTAACAGTAGTAACACTGGTCTAGTCTCCAGTTAGACTAACAGTAGTAACCTGGTCTAGTCCCCAGTTAGACTAACAGTAGTAACACTGGTCTCCAGTAAGACTAACAGTAGTAACACTGGTCTAGTCCCCAGTTAGACTAACAGCAGTAACACTGGTCTAGTCCCCAGTTAGACTAACAGTAGTAACACTGGTCTAGTCCCCAGTTAGACTAACAGTAGTATCACTGTTCTAGTCTCCAGTTAGACTAACAGTAGTAACACTGGTCTAGTCCCCAGTAAGACTAACAGTAGTATCACTGGTCTAGTCCCCAGTTAGACTAACAGTAGTAACACTGGTCTAGTCCCCAGTTAGACTAACAGTAGTAACACTGGTCTAGTCCCCAGTTAGACTAACAGTAGTATCACTGGTCTCCAGTTAGACTAACAGTTGTAACACTGGTCTAGTCCCCAGTTAGACTAACAGTAGTAACACTGGTCTAGTCCCCAGTTAGACTAACAATAGTATCACTGGTCTAGTCTCCAGTTAGACTAACAGTAGTATCACTGGTCTAGTCCCCAGGTAGACTAACAGTAGTAACACTGGTCTAGTCTCCAGTTAGACTAACAGTAGTATCACTGGTCTAGTCCCCAGTTAGACTAACAGTAGTATCACTGGTCTAGTCCCCAGTTAGACTAACAGTAGTAACACTGGTCTAGTCCCCAGTTAGACTAACAGTAGTAACACTGGTCTAGTCTCCAGTTAGACTAACAGTAGTATCACTTGTCTAGTCCCCAGGTAGACTAACAGTAGTATCACTGGTCTAGTCCCCAGTTAGACTAACAGTAGTAACACTGGTCTAGTCCCCAGTTAGACTAACAGTAGTACCACTGGTCTAGTCCCTAGTTAGACTAACAGTAGTAACACTGGTCTAGTCCCCAGTTAGACTAACAGTAGTATCACTGGTCTAGTCCCCATTTAGACTAACAGTAGTATCACTGGTCTAGTCCCCAGTAAGACCGGCAGTGTGAACAGAAATGTCTGCTGCTGTCCATGGTGCTGAAACAGACTCTACAAGGAAGTAACCTTGGCTTAGCTGGAACCACTATAGGAACAGGAGTCTCCTGTTTAGTACACCCCCTGGACAGGACACTAGTCTATCTCCTGTAGTGAGACAGCTTGATGTACAGTACACCCCCTGGACAGGACACTAGTCTATCTCCTGTTTCTGTAGTGAGACAGCTTGATGTACCAGTACACCCCCTGGACAGGACCCTAGTCTATCTCCTGTTTCTGTAGTGATACAGCTTGATGTACCAGTACACATTTTTACATGTACATTTTTAGTCATTTATCAGACGCTCTTATCCAGAGCGACTTACAGTTAGTGAATACATATTTATTTTATACTGGCCCCCCGTGGGAATAGAACCCACAACCCTGGCGTTGCAAACGCCATGCTCTATCAACTGAGCTACATCCTTGCCGGCCATTCCCTCCCCTACCCTGGACGACACTGGGCCAATTGTGCGCCGCCCATGAGTCTCCCGGTCGCGGCCGGCTGCGACAGAGCCTGGATTCGAACCAGGATCTCTAGTGGCACAGTTAGCACTGCGATGCAGTGCCTTAGACCACTGCGCCACTCAGGAGAGGACACTAGTCTATCTCCTGTTTCTGTAGTGAGACAGCTTGATGTCCAGTACACTCCCTGGACAGGACACTAGTCTATCTCCTGTTTCTGTAGTGAGACAGCTTGATGTACAGTACACCCCCTGGACAGGACACTAGTCTATCTCCTGTTTCTGTAGTGTGACAGCTTGATGTCCAGTACACCCCCTGGACAGGACACTAGTCTATCTCCTGTTTCTGTAGTGACAGCTTGATGTACCAGTACACCCCCTGGACAGGACACTAGTCGATCTCCTGTTTCTGTAGGGAGACAGCTTGGATGTACAGTACACCCCCCTGGACAGGACACTAGTCAATCTCCTGTTTCTGTAGTAAGACTGCTTGATGTACAGTACACCCCCTGGACAGGACACTAGTCTATCTCCTGTTTCTGTAGTGAGGCTGCTTGATATACAGTACACCCCCTGGACAGGACACTAGTCTATCTCCTGTTTCTGTAGTGAGACAGAGTGATGTACAGTACACCCCCTGGACAGGACACTAGTCTATCTCCTGTTTCTGTAGTGAGACAGCTTGATGTACCAGTACACCCCCTGGACAGGACACTAGTCTATCTCCCTGTTTCTGTAGTGAGACAGCTTGATGTCCAGTACACTCCCTGGACAGGACACTAGTCTATCTCCCTGTTTCTGTAGGGAGACAGCTTGATGTACAGTACACCCCCTGGACAGGACACTAGTCTATCTCCTGTTTCTGTAGTGAGACAGCTTGATGTCCAGTACACCCCCTGGACAGGACACTAGTCTATCTCCTGTTTCTGTAGTGAGACAGCTTGATGTACCAGTACACCCCCCTGGACAGGACACTAGTCTATCTCCTGTTTCTGTAGTGAGACAGCTTGATGTACCAGTACACCCCTGGACAGGACCCTAGTCTATCTCCTGTTTCTGTAGTGAGACAGCTTGATGTACCAGTACACCCCCTGGACAGGACACTAGTCTCTGCTCAGTGCCAAGCAGAGACGCATCAGGACCCATTTTTACAGTCTTTGGTACGACTCAGCCAAGCATCGAACCCACAGGATGGACATAATAACCACAAAGGCCACTGAGTTGGTTGCACACATTTACATTACATTTAAGTCATTTAGCAGACATTCTCATCCAGAGCGACTTACAGGAGCAATTAGGTTAAGTGCCTTGCTCAAGGGCACATCAACAGATGTTTCACCTAGTTGGCTCGGTTACTGGCACAACGCTCTTAACCATTAAGCTACCTGCCGCCCTGCAAGTGGTCATGGGAGAATGAGTCCTGGATCCAAGTGGTCATTGGAGAATGAATCCTGGCTGGGTCAAATACTGTCAGGCTGGAAATCACACAGGGTTTCCCTTCAGGGCAGCCACGAGGCAGTTTGTTTAGTCGATTCGATTACAGCTGTGAGTGATTGACGAGCTCAGAGAGAGAGAGGAGATGGATTGATCAATAAAGCAAGAGAGGAAAGGAGAGGCAGAGAGAGAGAGAGAGAGAGAGAGAGAGAGAGAGAGAGAGAGAGAGAGAGAGAGAGAGAGAGAGAGAGAGAGAGAGAGAGAGAGAGAGAGAGAGAGAGAGGGAAAGACTGAGAGATATTTCAGTTATGATGCTGTCTACGGACGGATCATTATGTTGTCATCCAGAGTCTCATGTATTTATTTTCTAAGCCAGGGGTTTCAAACTCATTTTAGCTCAGGGGCCACATGGAGGAAAATCTATTCCCAAGTGGGCCGGACCGGTAAAATCATGGTATATATAACTTAAAACAACAACTTCAGATTGTTTTCTTTGTTTTAATACTATCAACATAAAACATAAAGCTGGAGCCTGAGGACAGTGTGTCCAAAATAGTACAAGCACAACATCACTATTAATCATAAAACACCTCAAGTTTATTTGAAAATTCTAAAGAAAAAGAACACACAAACACACAATGCCTCAGTGATTCACATAACTGTTTCACAGATCACAGAACTATATCAGGGTGTCATTTCTCAGGCAGAAATGTAGATACAAATAATGAAATCCTGTTCCCCAAACAAGTGCAAGAACCACAGAGTCAAGAATAGGTTAAATATACAAATAAAATAAAATCAATTAAAAACAATAGCACATCAACATAAAAACATATAAACATAAAAGCTGGAGCCTGAGGACAGTGTGTCCAAAAGCACAACATCACTATTAATCATAAAACACCTCAAGTTATTTGAAATTCTGAGGACAAACAACACACAAACACACAATGCCTCAGTGATTCACAGAAGTATATCACAGATCACAGAACTATATCAGGGTGTCTCATGCAGCACTTTAAGTGGGGTTGCATAGTTTATTTGACTCCTGATACCTGGCATCTTTAGCTTTCTACCAGCGCATCAATATCAGGCGTCACATCCTGAGTGGCAGCCAACTTCAGGATGTGATTCAAGTGCTTGTGCGTGAGCCTTGAGCGCAGCTTTGTTTTATTTATGCTCATTACAGAGAACTTGCTCACAAAGATATGTGGTTCCAAACATGCACAACAGTTTTGCAGCGAGGGCTGTCAAGTTAGGAGTAACCTGGCAAGAGATTCTGATAAAATGTGTCCAAGCCAGCTGCGGCAAATTTGCCCTTCAAATCCGAGTCACACTGCAAGTCTATTATTTCAAGTTGGATGCTGACGGGCAGATCAGAGGGATTCACGGTGAATGGCGAACAAAAAACGTTGAAGTCTTTCTCCAGTTCACCAAAAATCTGAAAGCGTTGCTCAAACTCCCTTAACAGTCCCGTTATTTTATCTTTGAACCGCTTCATGTCTGCCACATGTTGGGTCGCGCACATTTTTCAGACAGGGAAGTGAGCTGCATCACCACCGCGAAGTTGCGTCTCCCACAATGACAGCTTCAACTTGAAAGAACTTATGCTGTCATACATACTGCGTGGCAACTTTGTTGCGCCCTTGCAACTGTTTGTTCAAGTTATTCAGGTGCTCTGTAACATCCACCATAAATGCAAGGTCCTGCATCCATTCTGCGGAATTAAATTCTAACACTGGTTTGCCCTTTTCTTCCATGAACTGTTCAATTTCTTCTCGTGAATCAAAGAAACGCCTCAGCACAGCACCTCGGCTTAACCATCTTACCTCAGTGTGGTATGGCAGGCCATAGATGTGGTCTTTCTCTCTGAGAAGGCTGTCAAACTGACGGTGATTCAGGCTTCTGGATCGGATGAAATTAACAGTTTGGATGACCACCTTCATGACGTTATCCATCTTTTATGACTTGCAACACAAAGCCTCCTGGTGCAAAATACAGTGAAAAGTCCAAAAATCACGTCCTCCATTTGCAGATTGCACTTTCTCTCTGAACTTTGTCACAACGCCTGCTTTTTTTCCCGATAATTGAGGGCGCACCATCTGTAGCCAGGCTGACAGCGGGGACGAGTCCACTCCGACCCTGTCCAGCGCGCCCGACGAGTGCAGTGAAAATATCAGCTGCTGTCGTTGTATCTGTCATCGGCACCAACTCCACGAACTCCTCGGTGACGGTCAATGTGTCATCAACTCCGCGGATGAAAATGGCCAGTTGTGCAACATCTGTTATGTCCGTGCTTTCATCAATTGCAACCCAAAACGCAATAAATTACTTTACTTTTTGCTTCAACTGGCTGTCCAAATCCACTGAAAGATCGGAAATCCTGTCTGCAACTGTGTTTCTTGTCAGGCTGATATTTGCAAAAGCCTGGTGCTTTTCAGGGCACACAATCTCTGCTGCCTTCATCATGCATGTTTTTACAAATTCACCCTCACTAAATGGTTTTGAAGCCACTGCGATTTCATTAGCAATGAGGTAGCTAGCTTTGACTGCAGCGATGCGTCACTGATGTCTCGGCTGTGAGTAAACACAGACTGCTGTTTCTTCAGACCCACCAACAGTTCATTCACCTTCTCTCTTCTCCGCTGTCCTTGAAAGTTGTCATATTTGTCGGCATGAAGACTCACATAGTGGCGACCGAAGGTTATATTCTTTCAGCACTGCAACATGCTTTGAACACACCAAACATACAGCTTTCCCATTCAATTCCGTGAATAAATAGAAGGATGACAATTTTCTTGGAACACTCTGCACTCTGCGTCCACTTTTCTCTTTTTTGACAGAGACATATTGGGGCAATGAGGGTGCCAAAGCACATCATGTTAAAAGTAGAAGCCGTAATAAATATCGCGGGCAAAACAAAGTAGCTCATCCGGACTGGCTGCACTTGCTTGACCTATTTGCTCTGCCCCGGTATAAACAGTTTGCTTGCTTAACACAATTACTATTGCACCATCCAGTGGACACAATTGGAACAGCAGTTTCTTTTATTGAAAAATTGCAGCTCATTTTTATACTTTACAAAATCATCTCGCGGGCGGATTAAACCCGTTTGCGGGCCTGATCCCGGCCCGCGGGTCGGACGTTTGACACCCCTGTTCTAAGCTATAGCACACAATACTTTACATACAGCAGGTTTTTAAATACGTTTTCATTTTTGCAGAAGATAGAAATACAGTACATATATAGACATCTGCTTTGTTTACTAGAGAGCTGGGAAATACAGTAGATATATAGACATCTGCTTTGTTTACTAAAGAGCTGGGAAATACAGTAGATATATAGACTGCTTTGTTTACTAGAGAGCTGGGAAATACAGTAGATATATAGACATCTGCTTTGTTTACTAGGAGAGCTGGGAAATACAGTAGATATATAGATATCTGCTTTGTTTACTAGAGAGCTGGGAAATACAGTAGATATATAGACATCTGCTTTGTTTACTAGAGAGCTGGGAAATACAGTAGATATATAGACATCTGCTTTGTTTACTAGAGAGCTGGGAAATACAGTAGATATATAGACATCTGCTTTCTGTCCTAGAGAGCTGGGAAATACAGTAGATATATAGACATCTGCTTTGTTTACTAGAGAGCTGGGAAATACAGTAGATATATAGACATCTGCTTTGTTTACTAGAGAGCTGGGAAATACAGTAGATATATATAGACATCTGCTTTGTTTACTAGAGAGCTGGGAAATACAGTAGATATATAGACATCTGCTTTGTTTACTAGAGAGCTGGGAAATACAGTAGATATATAGACATCTGCTTTCTGTCCTAGAGAGCTGCGAAATACAGTAGATATATATAGATCTGTGCAGAAGATCTAGGGGCTGCTGTAGGCCCTCCTTGGTTGGTGACAGAAGCACCAGATCATCAGCAAACAGTAGACATTTGACGTCAGATTCTAGTAGGGTGAGGCCTACTCTCTCTCTCTGTCTCTGGCTCTCTCTCCGTCTCTCTTGCTCCACATTTTTCTCTCTGTCTCTCTGCCCCCTCTCTCTCCCTCCCTCTTGCTTTATTGATCAATCCATCTCCCTCTCTCTCTCTCCCCCTCTTTCTTTCTCTCTCTCTGAGCTCGTCAATCACTCACAGCTGTAATCGAATCGACCAATCAAACTGCCTCATGGCTGCCCTGAGGGAAACCCTGTGTGATTTCCAGCCTGACAGTATTTGACCCAAGCAGGACTCATTCTCCAATGACCACTTGCATCCAGGACTCATTCTCTCATGGCCACTTGCAGCCAGGCCTCATTCTCCAAGACCACTTGCATCCAGGACTCATTCTCCCATGACCACTTGCAGCCAGGACTCATTCTCCAATGACCACTTGCAGCCAGGACTCATTCTCCCATGACCACTTGCAGCCAGGACTCATTCTCCCATGACCACTTGCAGCCAGGACTCATTCTCCCATGACCACGTGCAGCCAGGACTCATTCTCCCTTGACCACTTGCAGGGCGGCAGGTAGCTTAATGATTAAACGCGTTGTGCCAGTAACCGAAAGGTCGCTGGTTCTAATCCCCGAGCCAACTAGGTGAAAAATCTGTCGATGTGCCCTTGAGCAAGGCACTTAACCCTAATTGCTCCTGTAAGTCGCTCTGGATAAGAACGTCTGAATCACTACAGAAACAGGAGATAGACTAGTGTCCTGTCCAGGGGGTGTAATGTACATCAAGCAGTCTCACTACAGAAACAGGAGATAGACTAGTGTCCTGTCCAGGGGGTGTAATGTACATCAAGCAGTCTCACTACAGAAACAGGAGATAGACTAGTGTCCTGTCCAGGGGGTGTACTGTACATCAAGCAGTCTCACTACAGAAACAGGAGATAGACTAGTGTCCTGTCCAGGGGGTGTACTGGTACATCAAGCAGTCTCACTACAGAAACAGGAGAAAGACTAGTGTCCTGTCCAGGGGGTGTACTGTACATCAAGCTGTCTCACTACAGAAACAGGAGAAAGACTAGTGTCCTGTCCAGGGGGTGTACTGTACATCAAGCTGTCTCACTACAGAAACAGGAGATAGACTAGTGTCCTGTCCAGGGGGTGTACTGTACATCAAGCTGTCTCACTACAGGAGATAGACTAGTGTCCTGTCCAGGGGGTGTACTAAACAGGAGATTCCTGTTCATATAGTGGTTCCAGCTAAGACAAGGTTACTTCCTTGTAGAGTCTGTTTCAGCACCATGGACAGCAGCAGACATTTCTGTTCACACTGCCGGTCTTACTGGGGACTAGACCAGTGATACTACTGTTAGTCTAACTGGGGACTAGACCAGTGATACTACTGTTAGTCTAACTGGAGACCAGTGTTACTACTGTTAATCTAACTGAAGACTAGACCAGTGTTACTACTGTTAGTCTAACTGGGGACTAGACCAGTGGTACTACTGTTAGTCTAACTGGGGACTAGACCAGTGTTACTACTGTTAGTCTAACTGGGGACTAGACCAGTGATACTATTGTTAGTCTAACTATGGACTAGACCAGTGTTACTACTGTTAGTCTTTCTGGGGACTAGACCAGTGATACTACTGTTAGTCTAACCGGGGACTAGACCAGTGATACTACTGTTAGTCTAACTGGGGACTAGACCAGTGTTACTACTGTTAGTCTAACTGGGGACTAGACCAGTGATACTACTGTTAGTCTAACTGGGGACTAGACCAGTGATACTACTGTTAGTCTAACTGGGGACTAGACCAGTGATACTACTGTTAGTCTAACTGGGGACTAGACCAGTGTTACTACTGTTAGTCTAACTGGGGACTAGACCAGTGATACTACTGTTAGTCTAACTGGGGACTAGACCAGTGTTACTACTGTTAGTCTAACTGGAGACCAGTGTTACTACTGTTAGTCTAACTGGGGACTAGACCAGTGATACTAATGTTAGTCTAACTGGAGCCACGATACTAATGAGTTACATAATGGGATGGTCCTGTCCGTAGACAGCATCATAACTGAAATATTTCTCTCTCTCTCTCTCTCTCTCTCTCTCTCTCTCTCTCTCTCTCTCTCTCTCTCTCTCTCTCTCTCTCTCTCTCTCTCTCTCTCTCTCTCTCTTTTCTTCTTCTCTCTCTCTCTCTCTCTCTCTCTCTCTCTCTCTCTCTCTCTCTCTCTCTCTCTCTCTCTCTCTCTCTCTCTCTCTCTCTCTCTCTCTCTCTCTCTCTCTCTCTCTCTCTCTCTCTCTCTCTCTCTGTCTCTCTCTCTGCCCCCTCTCTCTTGCTTTATTGATCAATCCATCTCCCTCTTTCACTCTCTGAGCTTCGTCAATCTCTCACAGCTGTAATCGAATCGACCAAACAAACTGCCTTGTGGCTGCCCTGAGGGAAACCCTGTGTGATTTCCAGCCTGACAGTATTTGACCCAAGCAGGAGTCATTCTCCAATGACCACTTGCAGCCAGGACTCATTCTCTCATGGCTACTTGCAGCCAGAACTCATTCTCCAAGACCACTTGCAGCCAGGACTCATTCTCCCATGACCACTTGCAGCCAGGACTCATTATCCCATGACCACTTGCAGCCAGGACTCATTCTCCAATGACCACTTGCAGCCAGGACTCATTCTCCAATGACCACTTGCAGCCAGGACTCATTCTCCCATGACCACTTGCAGCCAGGACTCATTCTCCCATGACCACTTGCAGCCAGGACTAATTCTCCCATGACCACTTGCAGCCAGGACTCATTCTCCCATGACCACTTGCAGCCAGGACTCATTCTCCCTTGACCACTTGCAGGGCGGCAGGTAGCTTAATGGTTAAGAGCGTTGTACCAGTAACCAAAAGGTCGCTGGTTCTAATCTGTCAATGTGCCCTTGAGCAAGGCACTTAACCCTAATTGATCCTGTAAGCCGGTCTGGATAAGAACGTCTGAATCACTACAGAAACAGGAGATAGACTTGTGTCCTGTCCAGGGGGTGTACTGTACATCAAGCTGTGTCACTACAGAAACAGGAGATAGACTAGTGTCCTGTCCAGGGGGTGTACTGTACATCAAGCTGTCTCACTACAGAAACAGGAGATAGACTAGTGTCCTGTCCAGGGGGTGTACTGTACATCAAGCTGTCTCACTACAGAAACAGGAGATAGACTAGTGTCCTGTCCAAGGGGTGTACTGGTACATCAAGCTGTCTCACTACAGAAACAGGAGATAGACTAGTGTCCTGTCCAGGGGTGTACTGTACATCAAGCTGTCTCACTACAGAAACAGGAGATAGACTAGTGTCCTGTCCAGGGGGTGTACTGTACATCAAGCTGTCTCACTACAGAAACAGGAGATAGACTAGTGTCCTGTCCAGGGGGGTGTACTGTACATCAAGCTGTCTCACTACAGAAACAGGAGGTAGATTAGTGTCCTGTCCAGGGGGTGTAAAAAACAGGAGACTCCTGTTCCTATAGTGGTTCTAGCTAATCCAAGGTTACTTCCTTGTAGAGTCTGTTTCAGCACCATGGACAGCAGCAGACACATCTGTTCACACTGCCGGTCTACCTGGAGACATATTTACATTTACATTTTAGTCATTTAGCAGACGCTCTTAACCAGAGCGACTTACAGGAGCAATTAGGGTCAAGTGCCTTGCTCAAGGGCACATTAACGTCATTTAGCAGACGCTCTTAGCCAGAGCGACTCACAAATTGGTACGTTCACCCTATAGCCAGTGGGATAACCACTTTACAATTTGGGGGGTTAGAAGGATTACTTTATCCTATCCCAGGTATTCCTTAAAGAGGTGGGGTTTCAAATGTCTCCGGAAGGTGGTGAGTGACTCCGCTGTCCTGGCGTCGTGAGGGAGCTTGTTCCACCATTGGGGTGCCAGAGCAGCGAACAGTTTTGACTGGGCTGAGGGGGAGCTATGCTTCCGCAGAGGAAGGGGGCCAGCAGGCCAGAGGTGGATGAACGCAATGCCCTCGTTTGGGTGTAGGGACTGATCAGAGCCTGAAGGTACAGAGGTGCCGTCTCCTCACTGCTCCATAGGCAAGCACCATGGTCTTGTAGCGGATGCGAGCTTCAACTGGAAGCCAGTGGAGTGTGCGGAGGAGGGGGTGACGTGAGAGAACTTGGGAAGGTTGAACACCAGACGGGCTGCGGCATTCTGGATGAGTTGTAGGGGTTTAATGGCACAGGCAGGGAGGCCAGCCAACAGCGAGTTGCAGTAGTCCAGACGGGAGATGACAAGTGCCTGGATTAGGACCTGTGCCGCTTCTTGTGTAAGGCAGGGTCGTACTCTCCGAATGTTGTAGAGCATGAACCTGCAGGAGCGGGTCACCGCCTTGATGTTGGCGGAGAACGACAGGGGTGTTGTCCAGGGTCACGCCTAGGCTCTTCGCACTCTGGGAGGAGGACACAGCGGAGTTGTCAACCGTGATGGCGAGATCATGGAACGGGCAGTCCTTCCCGGGAGGAAGAGCAGCTCCGTCTTGCCAGGGTTCAGCTTGAGGTGGTGATCCGTCATCCATACTGATATGTCTGCCAGACATGCAGAGATGCGATTCGCCACCTGGTTATCAGAAGGGGGAAAGGAGAAGATTAGTTGTGTATCGTCAGCGTAGCAATGATATGAAAGGCCATGTGAGGATATGACAGAGCCAAGTGACTTGGTGTAGTGTTACTACTGTTAATCTAACTGGGGACTAGACCAGTTATACTACTGTTAATCTAACTGGGGACTAGACCAGTGTTACTACTGTTAGTCTTACTGGGGACTAGACCAGTGTTACTACTGTTAGTCTAACTGGGGACTAGACCAGTGTTACTACTGTTAGTCTAACTGGGGACAAGACCAGTGTTACTACTGTTAGTCTAACTGGGGACTAGACCAGTGATACTACTGTTAGTCTAACTGGGGACTAGACCAGTGTTACTACTGTTAGTCTAACTGGGGACTAGACCAGTGTTACTACTGTTAGTCTAACTGGGGACTAGACCAGTGTTACTACTGTTAGTCTTACTGGGGACTAGACCAGTGTTACTACTGTTAGTCTAACTGGGGACTAGACCAGTGATACTACTGTTAGTCTTACTGGGGACTAGACCAGTGATACTACTGTTAGTCTAACTGGGGATTAGACCAGTGTTATCGTGTGTACGATGGACCACCATAAATAATGAAGTTATTATCTGGTTAATAATTGAGGCTGTAGGTTTTATAAACACACACACAGCCACAGAAGAAGAACAATGCTTATAGTTTTCTGTCAGATCAGCGAGGATATGTTCTCGCAGGGCATACATTTTTCAGTATCCTGATTTCAGAACTTTCTTTCTTTTAGAACTTTCTTTGCTTCCACAGGAGCGAAGACAAAAGAGTTCTGGCGAGACTCAAATCCTAAATCCACCTCCTCGTCTCCCGTCCTCCTCCTCGTCTCTCGTCCTTGTCCTCATCTCCCCTCAACCTCCTTGTCTCCCATCCTCCTCCTCGTCTCCCCTCCTCCTCCTCATCCCATCTCCCCCCTCCTCCTCCTCCTCGCCTCCCCTCCTCCTTCTCGTATACCCTCCTTCTCCCCCTCCTCCTCATCTCTCCTCCTCCTCCTCATCTCTCCTCCTCCTCATCTCCCCTCCTCTTCCTCATCTCCCCTCCAGAGGAGGGATGGAGGGAGACACCAACTGAAGAAGAGAGAGGATGAGTCCAGAGAGACAGGAGGGATGAAGGGAGACATCAACTGAAGAGGATGAGTCCAGAGAGACAGAGGAGGGATGGAGGGAGACACCAACTGAAGTAGAGAGAGGATGAGTCCAGAGAGACAGAGGAGGGATGGAGGGAGACACCAACTGAAGTAGAGAGAGGATGAGTCCAGAGAGACAGAGGAGGGATGAAGGGAGACACCAACTGAAGTAGAGAGAGGATGAGTCAGTAGTAGACAGAGGATGAGGGGAGGTCAGAACCTGACATGGTGAGATGACAGTAGAGGAGAGGTCAGAACCTGACATGATGAGATGACAGTAGATGGGAGGTCAGGAAATTCCCCATCACACTCAATAACATAAAATGCCATTTCAAACTAATCTCTCCACCTGCCAGAGAGGAATGAAGTGGAGAAGAGAGAGAGAGAGAGAGAGAGAGAGAGAGAGAGAGAGAGAGAGAGAGAGAGAGAGAGAGAGAGAGAGAGAGAGAGAGGAGAGAGAGAGAGAGAGAGAGAGAGAGACGAGAGAGAGAGAGAGAGAGAGAGAGAGAGAGAGAGAGAGAGAGAGAGAGAGAGAGAGAGAGAGAGAGCGAGAGAGAGAGAGAGAGAGAGAGAGAGAGAGAGAGAGAGAGAGAGAGAGAGAGAGAGAGAGAGAGAGAGAGAGAGAGAGAGAGAGAGAGAGAGAGAGAGAGAGAGAGAGAGAGAGAGAGAGAGAGAGAGAGAGAGAGAGAGAGAGAGAGAGAGAGAGAGAGAGAGAGAGAGAGAGAGATAGAGAGTTACAGGATAATTATAACCATCTGGAGCTGAGCCCAGGACTCACACACGTACACACACACACACACAGTCGAGGCTAACTCTCACTGGCAAGAGAATATAACATTTATTTACTCATTAAACAGTAATCAGTGATTTATTCAAGGGATAGAGAAGAACCTTTAACTCTGTACAATAAGACAGGATCAATTTACATCATCAATGCCCAAACCACATAAAGCTAATTTGGCAATCACGGCCTGTATTTTAAAGCGTCTTAGAATAGAATTGCTAATCTAGGTTCAGGTCCAGTATTCATACGAATGCTGATCAGGAATCAGAATAATATAATAGAATGTGTTATAATCTGTTGTAGTAGAAGTCTAGACTAGAATAGAATGTGTGTTATAATCTGTTGTAGTAGAAGTCTAGGCTAGAATATGTGTGTGTTATATTTTAGAATCATTTTTTTAGAATTTAGTATTCCTTAGTTATGAACAAATAGCACCCTATTCCCCATATAGTACACTATTTATGACCAATACCATATGGGCCCTGGTCAACAGTAGTGCACTACATAAGGAATAGGGTGCTATTTGGGACGCACACATGGTTTCAATAGTAGTGTTCAACCAGTGAAAAACTCAAACTAAAATGGTTGTTGAATCTGATGTGGTTCGCTGGGTCATTAATCTGCCTCGTTTCAACACGGTACCGTTACTGATAAAGAAACGACAAACAAACACACCAAGCAGGCGGACAGATGTGCCGTTCCTCTTGTCTGCACACACACTGAGACACACACACACACACACACACACACACACACACACACACACACACACACACACACTGAGACACACACACACACACACACACACACACACACACACACACACACTGAGACACACACTGAGACATACACACTAAGACACACACAAACACACACTGAGACAAAAACACACACTGAGACACACACACACTGACACACTGAGACACACACACACACACACTGAGACACACACACTGAGACACACACACACACTGACACACACACACACACACTAAGACACACACTCACACACACACACACACTGAGACACACACACTAAGACACACACTCACACACTGAGATACACACTCACACATTGAGACACACACACAGATACAGACACACACTCTCACTTGTCTATACACATACTAAATGTCCATAATGTGTAGATACAGTGAGGGAAAAAAGTATTTGATCCCCTGCTGATTTTTACGTTTGCCCACTGACAAAGAAATGATCAGTCTATAATTTTAATGGTAGGTTATTTGAACAGTGAGAGACAGAATAACAACAAAAGAATCCAGAAAAACGCATGTCAAAAATATTATAAATTGATTTGCATTTTAATGAGAGAAATAAGTATTTGACCCCCTCTCAATCAGAAAGATTTCTGGCTCCCAGGTGTCTTTTATACAGGTAACGAGCTGAGATTAGGAGCACACTCTTAAAGGGAGTGCTCTAATCTCAGCTTGTTACCTGTATAAAAGACACCTGTCCACAGAAGCAATCAATCAGATTCCAAACTCTCCACCATGGCCAAGACCAAAGAGCTCTCCAAGGATGTCAGGGACAAGATTGTAGACCTACACAAGGGATGGAATGGGCTACAATACCATCGCCAAGCAGCTTGGTGAGAAGGTGACAACAGTTGGTGCGATTATTCGTAAATGGAAGAAACATAAAATAACTGTCAATCTCCCTCGGCCTGGGGCTCCATGCAAGATCTCACCTTGTGGAGTTGCAATGATCATGAGAACGGTGAGGAATCAGCCCAGAACTACATGGGAGGATCTTGTCATGATCTCAAGGCAGCTGGGACCATAGTCACCAAGAAAACAATTGGTAACACACTATGCCGTGAAGGACTGAAGTCCTGCAGCGCACGCAAGGTCCCCCTGCTCAAGAAAGCACATATACAGGCCCGTCTGAAGTTTGCCAATGAACATCTGAATGATTCAGAGGAGAACTGGGTGAAAGTGTTGTGGTCAGATGAGACCAAAATCGAGCTCTTTGGCATCAACTGAACTCGCCGTGTTTGGAGGAGGAGAAATGCTGCCTATGACCCCAAGAACACCATCCCCACCGTCAAACATGGAGGTGGAAACATTATGCTTTGTGGGTGTTTTTCTGCTAAGGGGACAGGACAACTTCACCGCATCAAAGGGACGATGGACGGGGCCATGTACCTTCAAATCTTGGGTGAGAACCTCCTTCTCTCAGCCAGGGCATTGAAAATGGGTCGTGGATGGGTATTCCAGCATGACAATGACCCAAAACACACGGCCAAGGCAACAAAGGAGTGGCTCAAGAAGAAGCACATTAAGATCCTGGAGTGGCCTAGCCAGTCTCAGACCTTAATCCCATAGAAAATCTGTGGAGGGAGCTGAAGGTTCGAGTTGCCAAACGTCAGGCTTGAAACCTTAATGACTTGGAGAAGATCTGCAAAGAGGAGTGGGACAAAATCTCCCCTGAGATGTGTGCAAACCTGGTGGCCAACTACAAGAAACGTCTGACCTCTGATTGCCAACAAGGGTTTTGCCACCAAGTACTAAGTCATGTTTTGCAGAGGGGTCAAATACTTATTTCCCTCATTCAAATGTAAATCAATTTATAACATTTTTGACATGCGTTTTTCTGGATTTTTGTTGTTGCTATTCTGTCTCTCACTATTCAAATAAACCTACCATTAGAATTATAGACTGATCATGTCTTTGTCAGTGGGCAAACGTACAAAATCAGCAGGGGATCAAATACTTTTTTCCCTCACTGTACCACAGCAGTGGAATGACTGATGGTAAAACAAACAAGTAAACAACAGAATAAAAAGAGAGCAGAGAGAATATGGTAGAGAGAGAAGGGAGGGAGAGAAGAGAGAGAGGGAGAGAGAGAGAGAGGGGGAGAGAGAGAAGGGAGGGAGAGAGAAGAGAGAGGAGAGAGAGAGGGAGAGAGAAGAGAGAGGGAGAGAAAGAGAGAGAGAGAGAAGGGGGAGAGAGAAGAGAGAGAGGAGACAGAGAAGGGAGGGAGAGAGAAGAGAGAGAGGGGGAGAAGAGAGAGAGGGAGAGAGAGAAGGGAGGGAGAGAGAAGAGGGAGAGGGAGAGGGAGAAGGTAGAATACGGTAGAGAGAGAAGGGAGGGAGAGAGAGAGAGAGAGAGAGAGAGAGCGAGAGGGAGAGAGGGAGAGAGAAGAGAGAGAGAGAGAAGGGAGGGAGAGAAAAGAGAGAGAGGGAGACAGAGAAGGGAGGGAGGGAGAAGAGAGAGAGGGAGAGAAGAGAGAGAGGGAGAGAGAGAAGGGAGGGTGGAGAGAAGAGAGAGAGGGAGAGAGAAGGGGGGAGAGAGAAGAGGGAGAGGGAGAGGGAGAGGAAGAGGGAGAGGGAGAGAGAGAGAAGGGAGGGAGAGAGAAAGAGAGATGGGAGTGTCATAATAAAATGATTATAGTGTGATAAAGGCCCTGTGTAGCTCAGTTGGTAGAGCATGGCGCTTGCAACGCGCAGGGTTGTGGGTTCGATTCCACTGGGGGGCCAGTATGGTCATGCTCTGGATAAGAGCGTCTGCTAAAATGTAAATGATAAAGGCACACATTTTTTGTCATTTGTAGCAGCGCTCTTATCCAGAGCCCACTTACAGTAGTGAGTGTATACATTAGAATTTTTTATGGAACTGATCCCCCGTGGGAATCGGAACCAACAACCCTGGTTTTGCAAGCGCAATGCTCTACCATCTGAGCTACATGGTACACAGACGCATTATAGAGTGCTCTGTTTGCTCTGTCACAATGGAGCGACGAGTGGGTTAGGTGTCCTTGAGGGGGAAATTGAACCTGTGACCTTCTTCTGGTCCCTATGCGAGCTAAACCACAGTCCCAATAGAATTAACTCACACGGAGGAAGAGATTCTCTTTTCCTTTCAGTGTGCGTCCCAAATGGCATATTACCCTTTATAGTGTACTTCTTTTGACCAGGGCCCATAGGGAAGTTAGGGTGCCTCTTGGGATGCAGAAACCAAGGTCGTGCTCACTACCACTGTCCTTTCTTTCAGTGGTTGCGTCCCAAAATGGCACCCTATTCCTATGGGCCCTGGTCAAAAGTAGTGCACCTACATAGGAATACCTCCTCTCCCTCTTCCTCTCTCCTCCTCTCATGACCCTGGTGCTCCTCTCCAGGATAGCGTGGGTGTAAATAGGGTTTACATATGATGAAGAAACAATACTCCAAGCTGCAGCTCCATAATACTGGTCAGAGCTTGATACTAGATACTCATTGTTGGGTTGGGTTTGGCGTGGGGTGTGTGTGGGGGTGGTCTGTGGGTGCATTTGACAATTTCTTTAGATTCCTCATGTCTTACTAATTGTTAGAAAACAGTTTGGTCCAATTGGGATGTTAGGTATATTTATTAAATATTATATGAATCCTATTCATTCAAATGGCCAATTTGGGTGCAATCAATTAGCTTAATTACTCAGGGATTGAATTACATTTCAACAAAATAATGTTGCAGTATTTTTAATCTTATCTGTTTCTAACTACAGAAACAATTTCAGAACAATCTGAAATGGCGGGAGTCATGGCTGGCTGAAATGACATGGAACGACCCTCGGACAACAAATCCGACTGCCACATTCAGTACGCCTGGGATATGAGTCGCCAGTAGTGAAAGTACTGTAGGTGTGCCTTGAAAGCTAGTCTGCGTGGATGCAGACAGGGAGTGTCCCTTGACAGCTAGTCTGCGTGGATGCAGACAGGGGAGTGTTCCTTGACAGCTAGTCTGTGTGGATGCAGAGAGTGAGTGCCACCCTGGCGGTTTATGTATGCCACCACAGCCATATTGTCTGTCAATGACAAGGATGTGACAATTTCGAAGTTAGGGGGCAGAACGTGTATCAATGCATGAAACACTGTCAGCAGTTCGGGGTAATTTATATGAGCGTGGCGGAGCTGCTTTTCCCTCCTAAACTGCGCCCACCCTGTAGTGGTGTTGTCACCGACTTCCTTAAATGGCACTATCGCTAGGGGAGTTCCTGTAATGAAGACAGAGGGTCAGGGTGTTAGGGTGTTAGGGGAGCAAAGCAGGTAATCGTCAATCTAAAAATTCTTAGCCCCCTGGTTCTCAGGGGTTCTAGAACCACCTCCACACACTTGCTGAACGTACGGGGAGCTAGGGCTAACCCTATGAGAACAGCAAGCTATTTTTAATTTGTTTATTTTTGGGGGGGGAGGGGGGGGGTATTTGTTTGGCTGTACCTTGAAAGACAAACCTGAGAAAACCTCCTGTGCGCTGGCAGAATGCTTATGTGAAAAATAAGCGTCCTTCAGGTCGAGTGAAGTGAACCAGTCACGTTGACGAATAGAGTGAGACAGCACATTGAGCGTGAGCATAAGGAACGTCTAGATGCTGAGGACCTGTAGGTCCAGACTGGGGCAGGAAGTCCCCCCTCTAGGAACCAGGAAGTCCCGGGAGTATAAGCCTCTATGTCTCTCTGCTGCTAGTGTTACTCTGATAGCCCTTTGCTTAATAGAGAGCAGATGTCCTGCTCTAGTATGCGAGCCGAGTCTCCATTCGTTACTGAAATCAGAACTCCGTTGAAGGGTGGCTTCATAGTGAACTGCAGTCCTTTGTGACTGTGGACAAGACCCCCGCCAGTTCCCCGCTCTTTGAGACGAGTCGCCCCATTTTTCGCTCACCGGTGATGCCGTAGCGCCCTCTGGTTGTGTTAGAGCGAGTTGCCCCCTTTGTCGTATTTTTTTCCGCTCTGTGCCCTCTCGGCAAGACGCCAGGATGTGACAGAGACTTTCTAGAGAAACGGGCAGTGGTAAAAACAATGGGATTTGGGCACAGTGCTTTGGTGGCACTGGAAATAAGTCTTCCTGCCTTGGGGAGAGCTGTGGCACGGGGGTCCTTGCTCCGTCCATCTTCACCAGAGAGTGGATACATTGAAAATGAGCCGCTGCATGAGATGAAGGGGTTTAGGATCTCAGATGTGTCGTGGTGGGGGGAAGGTCTGTGCTCCACCTGAGAGGAAGTGGGGTTGGCTGGCCTCTGTCTGCCACTGGGGATGTACCCCTAGGTCGGACGCCCCTGAGAGGAAGTGGGGTTGGCTGGCCTCTGTCTGCCACTGGGGATGTACCCCTAGGTCGGACGCCCCCTTTCTTTCATCCCAGGGGAATCAGTTGGGCGGTAGCAGAAACGCTTCCCCCACTCTGTCGGCCTCTGTTACGTGAGCCAAACTGTTGGTTAACATCCTGCTGGGAGAGTTGCCCTCTCTCTCTGCCGCGAAACCAAAAAAAAACATATTGTCTGAGTAGAGCAAGCAACTATCTGCGTAATGACTCAAATGTACATTTATTATTGTTTGTCTGATGATTGTTGATGATTTATACTGGTAAAGTCAAAAGGAACTGGCAGTTGGTTTTAATATTTGTACAGAATTCCATGCTTGGTGATGTGGATGCGGAGGCAGGTGTGCCCTCTACCCATCTCTATGGTCTCGTGAGGATGGAGGGCACCCGTGGCAGGTGTGCCCTCTATATAACTCTATGGCAAGGTATTTATACGGGGCAGGTTCAAGGGGCGCATCCTTCACCCAGACAGAGCTGAGAAGTTATAAAATTATAGACTGATCATTTCTTTGTCAGTGGGCAAAGCGTACAAAATCAGCAGGGGATCAAATACTTTTTTCCCCTCACTGTATATGTTATATATTGATAACTGTCACTTATCACATAATTACCTCTTATTACCTCTTATTCATTCTGAACATCGCATAATCCTTGAACCTGCAAGAACCCTAACCTTATTGATGAATCAGCAACACAAATTGGCTTAATTATTTATTTACTAACTAACTAAATAATAACACAATACAAACACACACACACACACACACATATGTTATTGATTACTAACATAATACAATGAAAACAGGTCCCTAGTGGACTGGACTAACAATAGCATGAATGCTTGGGTAGAAGGAGGGTC
Organism: Coregonus clupeaformis; assembly: GCF_020615455.1. Taxonomy (NCBI): domain Eukaryota; kingdom Metazoa; phylum Chordata; class Actinopteri; order Salmoniformes; family Salmonidae; genus Coregonus; species Coregonus clupeaformis. The sequence goes on along the minus strand of NW_025536014.1, from coordinate 2,512 downwards.
AGAGTGGAAGGGAGAGACAGAGATTCAAACTATCGCGGTTACTTTGGAAACTACGCTCACGGAAATACAAATGCTTAAAACCCCACTAAAACGCTCTCCATTCAGATTTAGAAATGCAACATGTATTTACGTGTAGCTGTCCTCAATAGATGAGTTGATGATGTGGGACTCTGGTTTGCCCACCAGAGATCACAATGTCCTTGGTAGAGTTTCTGGTCGTAGTTGTGGTTAGAATGGATACTGGTTGTGCAGCGGTTGTCTGAGAGGGATTGTCCTTCCCAACTCGTGTCTTTTAGTGAACGTTCTCTAGACGACTATTCATGCCAGCTGCAGAGCTGAGATGATAATGTCTAGTGCATCGTCTTCTTCACCTCGTGTAGAGGTTGAGAGTTTCAGAGTTTCTCCATTTTCAAACGTGTGGACTAACGTCTCACGTTTTCTGGTCTTTCTGGTCTAACCATTTTGTAACGTAGTGCTTTAGCTTCAAGCTTCCTGGTCTCGTAGAAATTCAAACATTCGCAACGTCCGTCTTACACCGTAATCTGCCTGGTCTTCCTTTGGTAATGGAGTTGTAGTTTTTAAACCATTATTGCAACATTTAGCTCACGCTTCACATCTGCCGGTCTCTAGAGTTTCAACCATTTTTGCCTGGGGCTTCCCTGGTCTGAAGTGAATTTCTTTACCAGGCTTTTTATGCCCTCGGGGTAAAAGGGGCGTTCCATCATGTTTGTGCTCATCTGGGCGTGGCCACTGAATCGAGTACAAATCTATATGGACAACAATCATCTCATCTAGAATGCTAAAATCACATTGTCATCTTCACAAAAGTATTATTATACTTAATCATTCGTTTATACAACAATTAGATGCAAACCTCATAACTGGGAATTGTACACCCCAGAGTTACAGTTATGTTGTTCCACGAAGTCTTTAATGATCATCACAACATAGTAACGAATTTGACATGATTGTTCTTTAAGTCCCCACCGACCATTTCCCACAGTCTTTTAAATAGGAATATTGTTTCATTATCCACTTTTGGATGTTGGGGTCTTGGCGAGGAAGAATTCCATTGTCTCACAGGAAATTCCCTCTCCTAATACTGCATGGCATGGAAAATAAAGTTTCCGCAAGGGAATTTACAACCGGTCATAAAACTGGCCCCCAGGAAAGGGGGGTGTTCAAACCTTTGTCTAGCCGGCATCTTTGATCCTCAGCCCATGAGGGCAAGTCATGACAACTCCATGTTAGATCAAATATTTATACAATAGAGAACAGTTCGTCTAGATTCCATGTTAGATCAACTATTATCCAGTAGAGAGATCAGTTCATTGTAGTGTTATTGTACATATTTTGTTTTATTTTGATTATCTGTATTATATCCTTCTTATGTCATGTACTGACAAAGTAAACTGAATAAGCAGGAAATAGCTCATGATTGAAAGAAGCTAAAGGAGCAACCATACTGTATCTACCATGTAAAATACTGTGTCTACCATGTAGCATATTGTATCTACCATGTACCATACTGTTTCTGTAACATATTGTATATACCATGTAACATACTGTGTCTACCATGTAACATATTGTATCTACCATGTAACATACTGTATCTACCATGTATGCATACTGTATCTACCATGTAGCATATTGTATCTACCATGTAACATACTGTGTCTACCATGTAACATACTGTATCTACCATGTAACATACTGTATCTACCATGTAACATACTGTATCTACCATGTAGCATATTGTCTACCATCTGTGTCTACCATGTAACATACTGTGTCTACCATGTAGCATATTGTATCTACCATGTAACATACTGTGTCTACCATGTAACATACTGTATCTACCATGTAACATACTGTATCTACCATGTAACATACTGTGTCTACCATGTAGCATATTGTATCTACCATGTAACATACTGTGTCTACCATGTAACATACTGTATCTACCATGTAACATACTGTATATACCATGTAACACATAGCATCATATCTAATTCATTTATAACAGGAAATCTTACCAGGCAGGGATTGCTTGACAGCTGCTATTGAATGATGGACACAGAGAAATATGTGTATTTTGATGTGTGATTATTTGTCTGTCTGTGTGTGTGTGTGTGTGTGTGTGTGTGTGTGTGTGTGTGTGTGTCTGTGTGTTTGTGTGTGTGTGTGTGTGTGTGTGTGTGTGTGTGTGTGTGTGTGTGTGTGTGTGTGTGTGTGTGTGTGTGTGTGTGTGTTCATTTCTCTTCCATTCTAGCAAATAGTCTATGGTCTTCAGACCCTCATTAACATAGTTAGCAGTACAGAGAGACTATCAAGGAGAATCATATTTAGCAGAACAGAGAGACTATCTAGAATAATTATATTTAGCAGTACAGAGAGAACTACCTAGAAGAATCCTATTTCTCCCAGATCCATCTGTATCGATAGGAACAGTCATAGTCCCACCATGCTCCTGAGTCTGATGACCAGGAGTAGAAATACGCACAGTTCTCAG